>NC_092336.1:86383586-86684021 GCF_046630445.1 Rutidosis leptorrhynchoides | reverse complement strand
AGTAATAATTTAAGAATGAGGAGATGGGGTGATGGTGTATGGAAGATTGAGGTTGAAGATGGTTGTACATGGTGAGGGTGTTGATTATGATGGGTTTTAAGGAGGTGGTGTGCAAGGTGAAACAAAAAAAATGGCTGTACAGCCGATGATGGAAGTGAAACAAAATTCAGATTAATGGTCTTGTTAATATAAGAGTGTCGGTGTACATATATTCATTTATATATAATTGATTAATAACAAAAACTTAATAATATACTAATAATTGAAAAGATGAGAAAACCTGTACAACTAACAGTATATGCGAATGTGATACGTTGGTTAGCTGTGATCACTTAAAGGCATATGGACAACAACCATTAACTAATTTAATTAATTGACAAAATGTGCCATAATCATTTTTAACCTTTTCATGCATTTAAAATCTACAGAGCATATATGTTAGTGGTTAATAGAGTATACACATATAAAAGGTATTCAATTTTCTTATACTTACCGACAGTTTTAGTACCGAGATCATATTGTGCCCGTTGTTAATCAATAACGAATAAAAAGTCTTCAGAAAAAAATCCCAAATTTTAAATTAAGTATTTTTATTTATTTGGGTCATTAGGGTATAAAATTCGATTATCAATTTAATAAATAAAAATTACATTAACTGTCCCTCTCATTTATGGGTGAAACATAAAAAGTCTTAAAACTTAACAAATAGTTCCTAAATATATTTTTAATAAGTCTAAAATTTATAGAACTTATTTTCGGATCACCATCTACTTTAAAATCATATAATTTCGAATTAAACTTCTCTAAATAATAATCGTTACAATTATTAAATAATTATATTTGATATACTCTATATATATAGATTTATTTTAATAATAATTTAATTATATTTGTATATTATTATTTTAAGTTATTATATATATTCATATAGTTATATTTATATTTATATGTATACACATTTATTTACAAATAATGGTTCGTGAATCGTTGGGAATGGTCGAAGTTAAATGAATGCAAGAAAATAGTTCAAAATTTTGAGACTCAACATTACAGACTTTGCTTATCGTGTTGAAACCATATAAAGATTAAGTTTAAATTTGGTCGGAAATTCCTGGGTCATCACACAAGGGGTGGCAATCCCTGGCGGAGTCCAAGGGGCAGAGCCCCTGGCTGGGGTCGAGCTGCCAGGTCAGCTTGGAAATTTTTTTTGGAGCTAACATTGCTTTATTAAAAATGTCTTAAAATTTTATTTTGGCCCGGTTTGACCCAAAAATAAAAGCCCAGTTTTGAGCCTCTTTTACAGTTATAAACCCGTCCATATTTGAATTCTCGTTCCGATTCCTCAAAATTTCTACAAGTATATCTAGGGTATATGTAACCGTATCATACCCAGCTTCTATACGTATTTACTATTGGTATATACCAACAATAAACTTCAATGATCAGCCACTAGACATGATGTTACATGTGGGAACCAGCCATTTAACCTCATGTGTGACTTTTGTGCAAGAAAACAAACTAAATCTCCTATATATCCATCCCATAATCATGCTATTTTGCACACACACACATACAATTTCATTTCCAATTTTCTTTCAAGTTAATTCACTCCCTAATCTCTCTTCATTTACCTACTCAAGAACGTATCAATATAGTCATCCGATTTCAAGGAGATTACTTCCAATCTTTCAATCCCACTCCACCACTCTTTTGATTTCAAGATTTTTCTTACCTTTTCCAGTAACTTTGTCCAAGTAACTTGAGGTAGTAACCTTATTCATAACCTTATTCGATTCATATTTATATAGCTATCTTATTTTGTGTTGTAAAATTTTAACAACAAGAACATAGTTTGAGTGATTTCAAACTTGTTCGCAAACTAAATAGATCCTTCTAATTTGATTTTTAAAAACACTTCAAGACCTGTAATATATCATATTATGACAAAATCGGATTAATCATATCTTGGCTAATTAACATAATATTTAATATATATTTACTTATGATTTGATTTTATATATTTCAGGACCACCCGTAAACAACACGAGAAGATTAATCATAAGACCTCATGATTGTACGCAACACGTCATTTGACAACACGGTACTTTATGAAATGTCCCGTTCTTATTGATTAAAAACGTTCCATATTAATTGATTTCGTTGCGAGGTTTTGACCTCTATATGAGACGTTTTTCAAAGACTGCATTCATTTTAAAACAAACCATAACCTTTATTTCATCAATAAAGGTTTAAAAAAGCTTTACGTAGATTATCAAATAATGATAATCTAAAATATACCGTTTACACACGACCATTACATAATGGTTTACAATACAAATATGTTACAACAAAATAAGTTTCTTGAATGCAGTTTTTACACAATATCATACAAGCATGGACTCCAAATCTCGTCCTTATTTAAGTATGCGACAGCGGAAGCTCTTAATAATCACCTGAGAATAAACATGCTTAAAACGTCAACAAAAATGTTGGTGAGTTATAGGTTTAACCTATATATATCAAATCATAATAATAGACCACAAGATTTCATATTTCAATACACATCCCATACATAGAGATAAAAATCATTCATATGGTGAACACCTGGTAACCGACATTAACAAGATGCATATATAAGAATATCCCCATCATTCCGGGACACCCTTCGGATATGATATAAATTTCGAAGTACTAAAGCATCCGGTACTTTGGATGGGGTTTGTTAGGCCCAATAGATCTATCTTTAGGATTCGCGTCAATTAGGGTGTCTGTTCCCTAATTCTTAGATTACCAGACTTAATAAAAAGGGGCATATTCGATTTCGATAATTCAACCATAGAATGTAGTTTCACGTACTTGTGTCTATTTTGTAAATCATTTATAAAACCTGCATGTATTCTCATCCCAAAAATATTAGATTTTAAAAGTGGGACTATAACTCACTTTCACAGATTTTTACTTCGTCGGGAAGTAAGACTTGGCCACTGGTTGATTCACGAACCTATAACAATATATACATATATATCAAAGTATGTTCAAAATATATTTACAAAACTTTTAATATATTTTGATGTTTTAAGTTTATTAAGTCAGCTGTCCTCGTTAGTAACCTATAACTAGTTGTCCACAGTTAGATGTACAGAAATAAATCGATAAATATTATCTTGAATCAATCCATGACCCAGTGTATACGTATCTCAGTATTGATCACAACTCAAACTATATATATTTTGGAATCAACCTCAACCCTGTATAGCTAACTCCAACATTCACATATAGAGTGTCTATGGTTGTTCCGAAATATATATAGATGTGTCGACATGATAGGTCGAAACATTGTATACGTGTCTATGGTATCTCAAGATTACATAATATACAATACAAGTTGATTAAGTTATGGTTGGAATAGATTTGTTACCAATTTTCACGTAGCTAAAATGAGAAAAATTATCCAATCTTGTTTTACCCATAACTTCTTCATTTTAAATCCGTTTTGAGTGAATCAAATTGCTATGATTTCATATTGAACTATATTTTATGAATCTAAACAGAAAAAGTATAGGTTTATAGTCGTAAAAATAAGTTACAAGTCGTTTTTGTAAAGGTAGTCATTTCAGTCGAAAGAACGACGTCTAGATGACCATTTTTGAAAACATACTTCCACTTTGAGTTTAACCATAATTTTTGGATATAGTTTCATGTTCATAATAAAAATCATTTTCTCAGAATAACAACTATTAAATCAAAGTTTATCATAGTTTTTAATTAACTAACCCAAAACAGCCCGCGGTGTTACTACGACGGCGTAAATCCGGTTTTACGGTGTTTTTCGTGTTTCCAGGCTTTAAATCATTAAGTTAGCATATCATACAGATATAGAACATGTGTTTAGTTTATTTTAAAAGTCAAGTTAGAAGGATTAACTTTTGTTTGCGAACAAGTTTAGAATTAACTAAACTATATTCTAGTGATTACAAGTTTAAACCTTCGAATAAGATAGCTTTATATGTATGAATCGAATGATGTTATGAACATCATTACTACCTTAAGTTCCTTGGATAAACCTACTGGAAAAGAGAAAAATGGATCTAGCTTCAATGGATCCTTGGATGGCTCGAAGTTCTTGAAGCAGAATCATGACACGAAAACAAGTTCAAGTAAGATCATCACTTGAAACAAGATTGTTATAGTTATAGAAATTGAACCAAAGTTTGAATATGATTATTACCTTGTATTAGAATGATAACCTACTGTAAGAAACAAAGATTTCTTGAGGTTGGATGATCACCTTACAAGATTGGAAGTGAGCTAGCAAACTTGAAAGTATTCTTGATTTTATGAAACTAGAACTTTTGGAATTTATGAAGAACACTTAGAACTTGAAGATAGAACTTGAGAGAGATCAATTAGATGAAGAAAATTGAAGAATGAAAGTGTTTGTAGGTGTTTTTGGTCGTTGGTGTATGGATTAGATATAAAGGATATGTAATTTTGTTTTCATGTAAATAAGTCATGAATGATTACTCATATTTTTGTAATTTTATGAGATATTTCATGCTAGTTGCCAAATGATGGTTCCCACATGTGTTAGGTGACTCACATGGGCTGCTAAGAGCTGATAATTGGAGTGTATATACCAATAGTACATACATCTAAAAGCTGTGTATTGTACGAGTACGAATACGGGTGCATACGAGTAGAATTGTTGATGAAACTGAACGAGGATGTAATTGTAAGCATTTTTGTTAAGTAGAAGTATTTTGATAAGTGTATTGAAGTCTTTCAAAAGTGTATAAATACATATTAAAACACTACATGTATATACATTTTAACTGAGTCGTTAAGTCATCGTTAGTCGTTACATGTAAATGTTGTTTTGAAACCTTTAGGTTAACGATCTTGTTAAATGTTGTTAACCCAATGTTTATAATATCAAAAGAGATTTTAAATTATTATATTATCATGATATTATGATGTACGAATATCTCTTAATATGATATATATACATTAAATGTCGTTACAACGATAATCGTTACATATATGTCTCGTTTCAAAATCATTAAGTTAGTAGTCTTGTTTTTACATATGTAGTTCATTGTTAATATACTTGATGATATGTTTACTTATCATAATATCATGTTAACTATATATATATAACCATATATATGTCATCATATAGTTTTTACAAGTTTTAACGTTCGTGAATCACCGGTCAACTTGGGTGGTCAATTGTCTATATGAAACCTATTTCAATTAATCAAGTCTTAACAAGTTTGATTTCTTAACATGTTGGAAACATTTAATCATGTAAATATCAATCTCAATTAATATATATAAACATGGAAAAGTTCGGGTCACTACACTTTATGTACGCAACACGTCATTTGACAACATGGTACCATGGGTCAAGATTAATTCTGATCAATACGAATACGATGGGGTCTTTATTTATTTTATTTAAGCAACTAATTGTGGACCACTAACATCGGACTGCTAACTACGGACTAAGAAAATATTAAAAGTATTAAAAGTATATATATATATATATATATATATATATATATATATATATATATATATATATATATATATGTAACGATTACTTGAAAAGAAAATATGTTGATATATTATATATATGGTTAGGTTTGTGATATCAATCGGAGACCAAGTCGTGATAAATACCTTCAAGGCAAAAGTGAGTATATAGTCCCACTTTTAAACTCTAAATATTTCGGGATGAGAATACATGCATTTTATGATTTACGTTATGGACACAAGTGATTAAAAATATATATTCTACGTTGAGTTGTACCACTGGCATACTTCCCTGTAACTTGGTAACTATTATTTACATGAGGTATTGTAAACGCGAATCCTGTTGATAGATCTATCGGGCCTGACAACCCCAACCGGACTGGACGACCAGTATTCAACGGTTGCACAGTACTTCGTTTCGGTGACTACACTTGGTACGGTGTAGTAAGATTTCATAATAAAGGGAATATGCGACGTTGATTAAATGTTAAGTATGGTTATCAAGTGCTCAACAACTTAGAATATTTTTATTAAAACGTTTATATATGAAATCTTGTGGTCTATATTTATAACGCTGCCGGCATTAAACCTATATCTCACCAACTTTATGTTGACGTTTTAAGCATGTTTATTCTCAGGTGATAACTAAAAGCTTCCGCTGCAACATGTTGAATTTAAGCAAGATCTTGAGTATGCATATTTGTGTCAAAAATAAAACTGCATATCGGAGGATTTGTAATGTAAAATATGTTGGAGGTCGTATTGTTATTATCACATGTAAAGTTTGTAAGTCTAAGATTATCGCTAAACGATAATCATTATTAAGTTGTTTAAACCTTGTATTTGTAATAAAAGCTATGGTTTGTATTGTAAAAACGAATGCAGTTTTTGAAAAATGTCGCATATAGAGGTCAATACCTCGCGATGAAATCATATGTTATTGTATTCGTCCTTATGGTTAAGGTCGGGTTATGACACAATCACTCCATTTCTTTTCTTTTCATTCCTTTTGTTCCCTATTCTTTTCTTTTCTACTCAACTAAAACTTGGGAACAAAGCCTAAAAGAGAACAAAAGGAAGGAAAAGAATGGAGTGTAAAATATTTTACACATATTCTCGAGTCAAAAGTGAAACGAAAGAGACGAAAAGGAAAAAATTAACGAACAAATTAATGTGGAATGAAAGATCGATGGCTAAATAGAAAAGATAGATAAATGATTAAAACCTTCACGGCTTAATCGAAACACAACCTTCTCAGTTGAATATAAAGATAAATAGCTAATCCTTCTCGGATCAACTGTTACAACCTTCACGGTTGAATCAAAACCAAAGCCTATGGCTCCTTTGTTTTTTTTTTTTTCATGTGAATATCAATATCATAAAACTAAGTTTAAAACTAACACAAAACTCCACATATATAGTCTGGATATAGGTAATCATAAATTAAGAGATAAATATTAACTTAAAATAAAGACCAATAATTTAGGAGAATTAGTTTACACCAATTCTAATTCCCTTTTCTTCCCTTGCTCGTCAACCTCCTGGATCCCAGCTTCCTCTTGACACATTAGGCCCATTCATTGGTCCATTGACAACCATATAATCATCACATGCCAAAGTGATTGGGCTAGTTGGGCCCACACCGAATCCAGCACCATTGTCCACCATACCTGCATCATTCTCCCCTTCTCCAAAAAGATTCGTCCTCGAGTCTACAACATCGCCGCTACAATCGATAAATGGTGACAAATTAGCAGCCCTAAATGTGGCGAATACATGATAATAATTTGGGAGTTCAATCTTAGTCGTGTTTTCGTTAATTTTTTCTAACACATGAAAAAGACCATTAGTTGTCTCATCTTCACTATCACATGGGATTGGTGACTCTAAAGGCGCCAAAGTAAGATGCACCTCGTCCGCTTGTGCCTCTTCTTCCTCTTCATCCTTCTCACCGCCAGTATCATAAATTGGTACGGAGTCTTCAAGCATACAAGGTTCGGGAACATACTCAATATTAAAAATCAAATCAACTGAATTAACCAGGTCATTCGATTGAGCATCTCTTGAAAATTCAAGATTTTCAAGCTTTATCTCTACTTTTCGCACGAGATCTTTCATGTCTTCTAACTTTTGAATCTTGCGATGCAATTTCTCGATCTCAGCTTGTTTAGCCATGCCTGAAATCTGATACCAAATAATGTGGAATGAAGGATCGATGGCTAAATAGAAAATATAGATAAATGATTAAAACCTTCACGGCTTAATCGAAACACAACCTTCTCGGTTGAATATAAAGATAAATAGCTAATCCTTCTCGGATCAACTGTTACAACCTTCACGGTTGAATCAAAACCAAAGCCTATGGCTCTTTTTTTTTTTTTTCCACTTGAATATCAATATCATAAAACTAAGTTTAAAACTAACACAAAACTCCACATATATAGTCTGGATATAGGTAACCATAAATTAAGAGATAAATATTAACTTAAAATAAAGACCAAAAATTTAGGAGAATTAGTTTACACCAATTCTAATTCCCTTTTCTTCCCTTGCTCGTCAACCTCCTGGATCCCAGATTCCTCTTGACACATTAGGCCCATTCATTGGTCCATTGACAACCATATAATCATCACATGCCAAAGTGATTGGGCTAGTTGGGCCCACACCGAATCCAGCACCATTGTCCACCATACCTGTATCACAAATAATTAATCTTTGCTGTATATTAACAAGTGCTACTTTATTGAGTCATCTGCTCCTTACAGCAAGTTAACAACATTGAAATTTCGATAACTAATACTACATATAAATTTCATTAGTAATTCATTTTATTTATTTTCATTTTAACCAACTGATATACGGAGTATGTGTTTATATATATAACATATATAAAATAATAGGGAGTAAACAGAGAACTTGTTTGTACAAAGAGGCTGTACCGTGAACAAAGAGGTTGTATGGTGACTTGGAAATTTTGAAGAAGAGTAATACTGAGTAATAGTAAATATAAAATTATAAACGTTTACTTTTTTATTATATTGATACAACAACATTCCTTTTCCTTCACAATCACCCCAAAAATGGGCTGATTGTAGTCACAGCAAAAATCATATATGCTATCATCTCTAACCCTTTCATGAAAAAATCTCGAGAATGCAGCCTAAAACATTTTAAAATGAGTCTTAACATGTTTAGGTCCAACATGTTTTAGTACCTTTGTGTTTAAAAATACCTAGTAGGTCATTTAAACCCAAAGTCAAAGTCAGTCAACTTATGGTGTAATTTTTACCCAAAATCCTAAAACACTATAAAATGAGTCTTAACATGTTTAGGTCCAACATGTTTTAGTACCTTTGTGTTTAAAAATACCTAGTAGGTCATTTAAACCCAAAGTCAAAGTCAGTCAACTTATGGTGTAATTTATACCCAAAACCCTAAAACACTATAAAATGAGTCTTAACATGTTTAGGACCAAACTGTTTTAGTACCTTTGTGTTTAAAGTACATAGTAGGTCATTTTAACCCAAAGTCATAGTCAGTCAACAAATGGTGTTATTTTTACCCAAAACCCTAGAATACTATTTTAACCCAATTTCAATAACTTCCAAACTGTTTTAGTAGTATACTGTGTAAATGGTCAAACTTTTGTTTTTTTTTTTTTTTTAAACTGTGTTAACAAGTGGTAATTTAGACCCAACAATTTGTTATAAACTGTTTTAGTAGTATACTGTGTAAATGGTCAAACTTTTTTTTCTTTTATTTTTTATAAACTGTTTTAACAAGTGGTAATTTAGACCAAACAATTTTTCATAAACTGTTTTAGTACTAAACTGTGTAAATGACCATTTTTTATAAACTGTTTTAACTAATTTAACAACATCAGTCAAGGTTCAATTACAAAACTGCATAAAATTCAAAGGACTATAAATTCAAGGTTCAATTCCACAACTGCAATGTAACAGAAAAAAAAAAAAAAAAAAAAAGAGGCATACCATAAATCAAGTTCAGATCAAATGAGTTTAATTCTTTTCGCATCTGGTATAATCTTGTATCCACTGTTAACACTTCACAATAATTCTAGGGTTTGGTGTTTCAAGTTGTTGAAGAAGAAGAACAACGTAGGTTGGTTACACATGCCAATGATGCACGTCTCCTTTGTATAATACGGCTGTATAATGTATAAGGAGTTAATTAATTTACATGGACGAAATTACCCTCACATGTGCTGTAACATCCCGCGTTTTTCCGTTAAATTTATTTTTAACACTGTCTTTTTTTTTTATTATAATATCTTTCGTTATTTAAAATTCGTAACTTTCGTTGACTAACGTTCATAATATTTCCGTTATTTAATTATAACATCACTCGTTTACTCGAGCGTTTTCAAAATATCCGTTCGGTAAAATCCCGCACCCGCTTCTAAACTCGAGGGACTAAAATTGACACGGGGCAAACTAGTTGACTAGGTCAACTAGTCCACCCCAATCACCACCATTCAATCATCTCCATCTCTCTCTCTTTCTCTCTAGCAAGAACACACACACAAACACCCAATTCAATCATTCATCATCTAAATTCGATCTAGGAGGCTTACAACAAAACAAATTACATATTTGGAATCCTCTCTTCATCCTCTACAATTTGATACCAACTTCATCTCGTTTGGGTAACATTTCTAAAACTCTAGATTTCTCTAAATTCGTGTTTTTGATTTGAAATGGTGTTAGTTAGTGTCTATGGCTCGTGTCTAGCATGAATATATGATTTACTTGCTCGATTTGTTGTTTTGAGTAACTAGTTTGAACATTTGAAATGGGTTGCTTAATCTTGCATTTTGGAAGATTAAATGTTGTTTGATTGTTAAAGTTCATGTTTTAATTGTGTTACTAGTATCACTAGCTTCGTTTTGATGCGTAGGTTGATTAAGAAAACTTCAAACACATGATTATTGATTTTTGTGAATTTTGGTTAGGGTTTGATAGACTTTGAAATGAACTTTTGATGCGTTGAATGCTTGTTAATGTTGTTAGTAAGTGTTTAGATGCATTGTATGCTTAATTACCTTCGGAACGGCATATCGTATGTGTAAATTGGATTTCCGAATCATAAAATACGTTTTACGAACTTGAAACTTTGAAAATAAACCCTTCTTGATCAATTGACGAGTTTTCGGTTATTGTAATTGATGTTTTTGCTTGTGAAAGGTAGTTAATTGTATTCCTTGTCAAAAGAGCTTTCCAATGATATAAGATGCGTATTCTAAGTGTTTACGGTTTGCGTTTTGTGCTAAATTGAATTTTGGATCAAGACTTGAACTTTTGAAACTGACCAGGTACCAGGCCACGCCTAATGTCGCGGCGCGACACCTTTGGCCGCGGCGCGGCAATAGCCGTGTTTGGGTTCTGACCTACTTTGTCAAATTTCGAAAAATGTTTGCTATGCTACGCACCTCCGATTAACATGTAACTTGGCCAACATGCTCATATATGACTTCTAAGCTTAGAAAAATAGTTTGGGACCCGACCCGAACGTGTTGACTTTTCGTTGACTTTGACCAAGTTTGACTTTTAGTCAAACTTAACCAAACTTTTATACAATCGTTCTAACATGCTTTTATACTTGATTCTTGCATGAAACTTGACAACGTGATTCACGTGCTATACTATTCGAGTCGTAACGAGCCATAGGACTAATTGAACACATTTCGCTCGACCTTGTGTCGTAACCGGTTAATTGATACAACTTACTTGTTTAGGTCAAGGCTAAGCAACTTTCATGCACACGTTTACTTTGTGAAGTACCTTTATACTCGTGCACTCGAGGTGAGATCATAGTCCCACCTTTTCAACAACTTTTTATACTTTAAATTGTGGGCTGAGAAACATATACTTTGTCACATTTTGTACTACTTACTTTTATACTTTGAACACAAGTACGATGAAACAAACATTCCACAGCGAGTTAGAACAAAAAAATCCTCAATTCGATTATCATTAGTTACACTTGCAGGGTGTAAGCGAGAACTTATATTGTGTGGCCATACGGGTTTGACAAACCCTCATTACGGACGGTTCGCTACCGTCTACGGATGAAATATATTTTCGAGAAACAGTGTATGTTCTAACACTATTGTGATGGGGTTCTATGGAAGGAAACGTTAAGTCTTGATAATTGGGTGCTCGCGAACAATACTTTTGGAATGCAAACGATTTTGATAATCAACTATGGGAATACTAAATCTTGTGGTTCAAAAACAACGTTTACAAATACATCTATGATTTCACCAACGTTTTTCGTTGACAGTTTTCTATATGTTTCTCAGGTTCATACTCGGCTACTTGATACATGCTTCCGCACACTTTGATTACTTTGAATGGAGTCAAGCATACATGCATACGCTAGTGATAGCACTTTTGGATTAAACCTTAAAGCATACATACTTACGCTATTTATAGCAACTGTGATTTTCAACTTATATTATGTCGCAAGTTATTTCATTTATACTTTACAATTTTTGTAATCTTAAACTTGTTGTCGAATTGTTTGTAAACTAAACTTTGCAAGTCTTGTACGTTTCAAATGAATGCGACATAATTTTGGTCAAACGAGTCTCATATAGGGACTACGACCACGCAACGGGACCTAAGTTAACGGCGCCGTCAATAACGGTTTTGGTCGGGTCGTTACATGTGCCACGCATGTGAGGGGTTAAACGGATACAAGTGACAGACGTTAAGGCCTAGTACCACTAGCGTAATACAATGAAACCCTAGGTACCATTGAAGAAAAAAATATACATTAGGTGCTATGTTGATAAAATGAACAAACCACGGGTACTAACGACGTAATTTTTTCTACTTCCTTATCATCTAAACATTACTATATACTAACCCAAAACCCTCATCTTCACCTTCATCCTTTAAACCGTATCACTTCACTCTTTTATTTTTCCGTTGGTAGTCACGATGTCAGAGAAAAGCTCATGAAAATTGAAAGTTAAGGTTCTTAGTAGTATTTGGAAGACAGTTACGAACTTAACTTCCTACGATTAGGCCTCAGGTAATATCATCTCTTTCTTCATGCGATTAGGGTTCTATTTATTTTGTTCTTTTGGAAGCTGATTTGATGCTTTGTTAATCGATCATGGCATTAATTGTTTGAGGCAAACGCAACTGCTAATGTTCACTCGATGTTTTCTTGCTTCTTTTTTAGAGTAGCCATTTATTTAACTTCATTTTGTTATATTTGAATCAAATTAGATACATTCATCTGTATATATTCTTGATTTAGTCCTATATTATTGGTGTATATGTATATGCACAACTAAACACAGCTAAGCTTATCATCTGTACAAATTCTATTTTTATTTATTTATTATAAGTGCAATTTAGTTATTATTTAGATCTATTTTATGTATTGTTAGAATGTTTTTGACTTCTATAAACAAGAATGTTAAGAAGATTTCGAAGTTAATCTTGTGAATACATAACTTTAAGTTGACTTTTTCATACCAATATTTACAACTGTTGCAAATTTCTATTTTTCTAAAGATGTATTTAGTTTATATGTTATAGCAGATGAAATAGCAATTGCAACATCTTCTTGATCTCCTATCAACGTGACAAAATGCCGTAGTTTTTAATATTTTATGTAGCTTCATTTTTATTATAGTCTTTGGTTTTCTAAATTTTCCAAAGTAATCTGCTTTTGTCATATGTCTAACAAATTGTTAGATAGTACACCAGTCAATTGTTTACGTTGATGGATAAGTACTTTTATGCATGTGTATAGCACAGTTGATAAATATGCTGAAGCTATAAGGTGCGATTATGTACACGAGATCATAAAGGATTTTGGAATTTTATTGGTGATTCAAATGTATAAGTCAAATAGAGAATGGTATGAAGTTCATGAAATTGAAGGTGACCATTTAAATTTTGAAGGCCATATGAAGATTAGTAATATTGGTTGTCAATAATACATTAACAAACTATTCGTTTTCATTTGATTGCCTTATGAATTTATTATCCTTGTGTTGAATATGTGATTTTTTTTTTGCTATAGTAGAGTTGCTGTATTTTTTCTTTCTTCCTGATCTGTGATGTTAAACCCGAAGACAAAGGAACCAAACGAACAAACCAAAGCTCAACGATCTTTTGACCCGGCTCTAGACAATTATACCATCGATTTTGTCTTTTATAACAACTTTCCTCGTTCTACTAGGGAAGCTATAAGAACAAATGTAAAAGAAGGCCTAAAAGTAGATAACTGATGATAATGAGTTATGTTTTATAGCTTCACTAATAAATTACTTATTTTATTTTTTCTTTTCAGAATAAAATAATGGTACCGGAATCTAAATATGCACGGGAAGATATTATTAACACGATGCCAAGCAATGTAGTAAGTTGTATTCTTGATTTTTTGCCATTACAAGATGCGGTGAGGACCAGCATCTTGTCCAGAAATTGGAGGTATAAATGGACTAAGATGAACCAACTCGTTTTCAACAAGGACTTCTTTGAGTGCATAGTGAGAAAAAAAGGCGACATTGATCATGGAAAGATTATAACTAGACTTCTTGTTCATCACGAAGGCTCCATAACAAAATTTGTTCTTTATGTACCAAGTGATTACAAAAGATTCGATCAACAGGATCTATCTCTTTGGGTTAAGTTACTGTCAAGAAAAAGTGTCAAGGAGATGATTGTTATAAATAAGAAACCTGCACCAATTATTTTGCCTACCAATATTTTCTCTTGTGTGGATTTGAAACGTTTGATACTTCATTGTTGTTGTCTTCCTCGTAATGCTAGTATTCGTGGCTTTCCGAATCTTTTGTCACTTGACTTGGATTGGGTAAGTTGTTGGGAGGTATTAAGTTTGTGTCCTCAACTGGAGGTTCTGAAAATCTATGATCCAGTTTGTATGACCAAAATGAAACAGGCAGAGATTACAAAACTTAAAAATCTCAAAGAATTAATTTTTTCATTAGGTATGCCTTATCATGATGTTGCAATCACTAGTTCGCATATCTTTCAACTTGTGGGCTTTCTTCCAAAGCTTCATAAGTTAACTTTAGATCTTCAGCACTGCAAGGTAAATAAGCCTACAATTCGCTTTATGATTGTTTTTTAATCGCATAAATGAAGTAACTTTTTTTTTTTTTTTTTTTTTTTTTTTTTTAAACAGTTCTCGGTAGACGATGCTGCTAGAAACGGGGCCTTGTCTGTTTTGCATAGCCTTAAATTTCTTGAGGTCTTGGACCTTGATTATCACAACCGTGCCATGGTTGTCTTTTTGTTTGACTTGATTCAGGGCTCCCCGAATTTGAAAATCCTTAAGATCAAGGTAGGTAGGAGGAAAGATATATCATTCCATTTCTGTTTTTGTGATGCATGTTTATGTAGTATTAAAAATTAAATACCTTAACAATAATTTATTAATGTTTGTAGGCCGTAGACAAGGATCGTGTCTGGCCATCTCCTGTTACTTATGATGAAGTAAAAGGCGGGATAACGGGTAACCTGCAGCAGCTTCGGAATGTGGAGTTGGAGTTGACGAAAGACTCACAGGTTGAACTATCATTGATCAAGTGTTTACTTGCTAATTGTTCTTTGTTACAACTCATGTCTATTTCAACTCCTCTATATGGAACTAATGGTTACTTTGAGTTCTCAGCAAAGCTTTTGATGTTCTCAAGAGCCTCCCCCGAAGCTAAAATCTCTATCTGTTAAAAGTAACTTGCAACCATAGGGTCGTCATGTCTTTTTTGTGTTGTTCCTGATGTATCCGATTAGCACGAGTGATTAGTTTAAGGGGTGGACTTGTGTGCGTTTCTCTAAATGATTTTCTGTGTTATGCTATGAACTCTATTTAAGTTGAGATTATGTTGATTGGTTATATGTAGTGATTATGTATCAAATAATTGATGATTCTATTGTTTAACTTCCATGACCTAGTTTTTTTGACTTATAATGATTATTTCTTGTTAGTTCTGACTAATCTTGACCCATTCACAACTTGATCTAGTACTCAAATTAGGGAGAACCTGCACACCATAATTTGATTACTAACATTCGTTGAATATTTTGTCATTGATTTCAATACTTCCTACACCACAAGAGCATAAAGCTTCGAGTATATAAGAGAATACAAAGCAACTTCCTATCAAAACTAAAATCAACCATTCAATTAAACCTTCCTGGCTACAATTTACATGTTCCTACGGCTGTCACAAACAGAGTTTTGCAAACAATTACAACATAAATATACATCACAAATTAAACAAATGGTCGTTGGAACCAAACATAGAATTACTGAACTGTCTTATATTCAAGTCGCTACCATCGAGAGCTGGACCAAAACGATCAAGCCACTGAGTTGGGCTACAATTATCTGTCTCTTCAACCCACTCTGAAGTCATATCAATCTCACCTAGTTGTATTGGATCTGCATCTGACTTTGAATTTTTGGATTTCGCTAACTTTAGATTATAATGTATGTAAGCAATATCGTTCAAAGTTTCTTTATCGATCTTATTTCGTTTCTCAGAGTGAATTTGCTGAAACGTACTCCAATGCTTCTCAAATGGAGAAGTACTACAAACCTGACTCAGTATTCTCATGGCAACTCGTTGTAACGTTGGAGAAGAGTCACCGTATTGTTCCCACCAAATTCCTGAAAAGCAAAAACATTCAGTAGAAAATTTGTGAGATTATAACGATGAGACATAAATCACACGTTTAAAGATCCAATCAGTAAACCATGGTCAAGTGTGATTAGTGCTTACTTATACCTGGCAATTGAGACCCATATAGCTTGAAAAATAGGTCCATTGGGTTAGGTATTTAACCACCCGGTCCATAAAAAAGTTAAAGGATGGGTCTAAGACTAGTTTAGACCCATATGAAGCCTAAGAAATATATAGAAGGTCCAACGGGTCACTAATGGGTCTTTACGAGATTTTAAATGTATTATAATCTAGAGGTTTTACGAGTTTAAAAACTTTAAGAAACGGGTCTCGACCCAACTCTACATGAACTGGCCCATTTACACCCAACCTGTTTGACCCATATAAAAACTGACCCGTTTCGACCCAAACTCGTTCGGGTCTCGACCCAACCTGACCCCGTTTTTCAGGTATATGACTGCTTACTGATGTAAATTTTAACAATCAGAATGTGGAAAATATTGTTACACAAATGAATGTCTTGTTTTGACTTTTCAAAGTCTTTCTTTCTAAACTTTGACTTAAAATAATTTTACCTGTGTTATATAATAGTTGATTGTGTTATATAATAGTTGATGAAAGTTATACTAATAAAATGTAGATCTAAAGTCAAATCTATTCATATAATTTTCATTGAAAATTTTTGAACACAAATAAAGATATTTAAAGTCAAAGTTGATAGAAAAAGACTTCGAAAAGTCAAAAAAGTACAATTATTTTGGGACGGAGTGAGAATATTAATTAGTTTCTTAAGAGACAAAAATGTATTTACAAGTCAATCAACCCAAGCCAACCCAAACTAGACCCGTTTCAGTATCTTGCCACCTCTAGAACATTTAGAAGAACACACAAACCATCTTTCTAAACAACTTACACATAAAAACTAAACAGACTTCTAAAAAGTAAACAAAAATATAAAAATAACTTTTATTGAGGTAAAAAGCCACAAATATATACCAGGCGGAACAGCATCAATGGCCTCCTTAGCGAGATTGCAGCCAAACATCCCAGAGGCCCTCGTAAACAACAAAATTTGATTAGTAATATCTCGTCTTACTTCAGGAGTTGGCAACAGCTTTTCTAAAACCCTAAAAAAGTCTTCTTTAATAGATCCAAGAAACTTGATCTCCGGATTATACTGAATACTAGGATTCAAAAATGCAGCTGCTGAATGTAACGGTGAATGAAGATGACTCTGCCAATTTTGATCCACAATATCAAAAAAAATCTTACATTTAATATCATCCATAATATAATATGTCCTAATACACTCCTTAGCTTTCGTCATCAACTCATAAATCGAACCAACTGCTGGTTTACCACCCGAAACCTCCCTCATTACCTTCAAAAACGGGTCAGAAACCGCAACACACTCTTCCACCGCCCTCCAAAACTCGTTATCATCAACTATACTAATGCATGTAACGCTCTGCGGTTTATTTGAATAAGTAGGGTTATTTGTAAACTCGGGGCTGTTAAACATGTGTTTCAATCTTGGCCTTTGCTTTAATATCGATTGCAAGGATAAGAAGTGGGAAACGTATTTTGTGACACCGGTTTTGATGATATCTTCGCCTAAAGTAAACTTTTTCATCATATCAAGAAGTGATGACTGGTTGTATATGAACTTTGTAATAATTTGTGCCTGCGATATGCATCGATTCACCCAATCTATCTTTGAAAACTGTTTCAAGATTGCATTTAGACATTGTGAAGCACAAGGAGATACAAAGATAGTTCCATAAGTTTGTGAAATGTGATTTACTATACCCGTGCAATTGAGAGTGTTATCCAAGATTATCTGCACAATATTTTCTGGGCCAAAATCATGAATCACAGAATCAAATAAATCAGCAAGATACTTGGTGTTCTTGAAATAAGAAGATGCATCTACTGATTTGTGAAAATACATGCTAGATGGGGATGATATTAGGAAGTTGATCAAAGCTTTAGCTTTGTTGTCGGTCCATGTTTCAACTATTATTGTGCAACCCGTTGTTGACCATTCTTTTTCAATTTCTTTAGATTGTAAGCTGACTTCAGACTTTATAGTCTCCAACCAATTGTTTTTTAGAGTTTCAGGTGTGGGCCCGTTAAATCCGTTACCACATTTAGACACTGAATCAATCATTAGTTGATATGATGACGATCGGGCAATACTAAAGTCCAATTTGTTCTCGAAAAAGAAAAGAGCTATACTTCTTTCAGCATTTTCTTCATCACTTGAATTAGAAGGGGCGTTTTGAGTAATACTAGGAAAGATTCTCGTAATTGGAGTTGGTGTTTCAAGGGTTACAAGATTTCTATTTGCAGGGACAATAATGGGTGATTCAGGTTCATCTCGTTTTCGCTTCTTTGATAAAGGGATTTCTTTACAGTCATCCTTTGATGCTATTATGGCCCTAACCTTATCGGTCACATCATCTTTAACTTTAGTACAAGGATTTACACCTTTACTTGGAAGACGAGAAAGATGATGTTTCAATCTACTTATGCCTCCATTCAAAATTCTAAGACAGAATTTGCATTTAACCTTGTTTCCGTCAAGTTTCTCAGCATACTCCCAGCAAAGATCTTTCTCTCGCACCACTGTCATGAAGAGTAAGGGTGAGTTTGTTTACCTCTTAAGTGAATGGTTCAACGCTGAATGATGAACCATTCAGCATTCAGCACGTTTGTTTCTGACCTCTGAATGAATGACACAGATAATGGTTTAGCATTCCGTGCTCAACCATTCAGAGCAAAAATTCTCTCTTAACCATTAAGCACGTAAATTTTATCTAATATTGTCTTTAAATTATATCAAGAACACTTAGAAACGACTATTTTGTAATTTTTATTCACGTCAATGGTTGATAAGATAATTTTACATCATTCACATTATTCATTCAAAGTGATTATCAAACAGGTTATTGTCAGTTAGAAGCAACTTCATTTAAAACCTTTGAATCATTCAGCGCTAAATCATTCAGTTTTATCAAACACACCCTAAGTTTGGTTTATTTTCAAGTGATTTCATTCGTATAGACATTACAATCCACGGATAAAAAATATAATAATAGATATATAATATGAAACTCGGTCAAATTTTTTTATACATATCTTAGATATTGTGTGACTATATGCATCAAAATTTAACACTGATACCGAACTTTAAATCACGAAAAATTGGGGACTTACTCATGTAGAAGTCATAACTAGCATTCCGCCCTGCTGACATTAACAGGCAAAAACAATGAAGTTTTGTCATAGTTAGTATACAATTAGCAAACAAAGCCAAGAACCATAACATATATCGATTGATGAAAAAAACTTGGCACCAGTAAACAAAAAAAAAAGTTGCTTATCATCCAAATGTTCATGATAATGGAATGCAACGATTTCCACACTGCCACTTGCATATGTCATTGATGACAACATAATCAATATATCGAATATCGAATGCCTTTGTAGGCCTGCTGATATAGAGACCACAATGTCTAAAATTTGCCTCTGCAGATCGTATGCATACAGCTACCTATAAATTTATAATCTCTTTCTAAATCGGTAAATATTACGACGTAGTTCTATTTAAAATTCATAACTAATTCAAAATCGGCCAAAATCAGGTTCAACAAACTAATAACTGCAGCAGGTATACATCAATAGATCAATTATAACGTAAAAGCAAAAATTGAACATGTTGATACTCCGCAAACCTAATTTACTAGAATGCGAATACAAATGTAACCTTATAGCAATCAAATTCAGTAAACTGATTCAATTTTGATAGTTGTTACAACTAAACATCGATAAATTCATTATTTCCAGCACGCGAGAGTTTATCATCTTCATTTGATAGAAAAATTAGGGTTCTAGGTGTACCATAATTCAGCATCTCTCGATGCTAGGGATTGATTAATTGTATTTTTATAAATATTTATAATTTAAAGATAAAATAGTGGAGAAAATAGCGAGAAATGGAAAATGAGCTTACAGGTAAATCAAAATGAAGTTGCAGATTATCTCGCGAGATTTTCAAAGCGAATGAGCTGAAGAAGAATTAGGGCTTTTTCTCGTTTTTTATGGATACATTTTACATACGGATTAAGAGATTTTGTTGTTTGTGGATCCAAGCCGATATATCGCGGCTGGTGTGTCATGGGCAAACGACGCCGTTTTGAGTAAAAACGTGTATTAACAAAAATTAAACGCAGAAGCCACTCTATTATATCAGAGCCAGGTTTCGATCCTGGGACCTGTGGGTTATGGGCCCACCACGCTTCCGCTGCGCCACTCTGATTTGATGGTATAATTGTTTCGTAAATTTATTAGACCTTTTTAACATATTATTTGTGTAATAAAAGTTACTCTTTAACTCTTTTTATCTGAGTTGAATAAAGTAGTTATGTTTTACTTGCAATACAATTAAAAATATAATGCTCAAATAACACACCATGTATTCGATGAAAGTCCTCGTAGAAATACGTTATCTTGTCAATGTTACTAAGTTAGTTTTTGAAAATAAAAGTTATTGAATCTCATATTATAACATTCTGAGTTGTAGATAACATTTATATGATCAACTATTTTGGTACTTTAGCATTTCATATATACTAAGAAATTATTATAATGCTATGATTAAATTAAATTTTGACGAGTTGGGTTTTTTCGTATTTATTTCCACAACGTGTGATTTTTCACGTTGGTAGTATAACAACAACTACTAAGTACATAGTTGCACCCTTTAAATTGAAATAAAAAAGTCACTAACCCTACTGTAGAGGAGATATCGTTGAGTGACAATCAACTGCAGAATCCCTTTCTTCTCGACCTAACGACCGAACTAGCGGATGGGAGGCCTTACCTGGTGACAAAACTAACTAATAATTGTATCTAAAATCATATAGCTTGATTTAATAGTTGGACCTTATATGCAACCTGTAACAGACTCGTCCCACATCGGTGGGAGAGGAAAACAAAGCACTCCTTATAAGGGTGTGGATACCTCTTCTGGTATAACGCGTTTTGAGGGTGTTTACCCGAGAAGCAAATCCGTGAGGTAGAAGTGCGATCCGGGGTTGTACTCGTGCGCGGGTAGCCCGTCGGTGATCGGCTTGTGTCCAAAGCGGACAATATCATACTACGGGCTGATGGTGATGTTACTTATCACATCGGTGGGAGAGGAAAACAAAGCACTCCTTATAAGGGTGTGGATACCTCTTCTGGTATGACGCGTTTTGAGGGTGTTTACCCGAGAAGCAAATCCGTGAGGTAGAAGTGCGATTCGGGGTTGTACTCGTGCGCGGGTAGCCCGTCGGTGATCGGCTTGTGTCCAAAGCGGACAATATCATACTACGGGCTGATGGTGATGTTACTTATGGTATCAGAGCTGGGGCCCGCATCGATGTGCACTGCGGGGACGCAGTGTCCCGAAGGGGGGGAGAGTTGTAACAGACTCGTCCCACATCGGTGGGAGAGGAAAACAAAGCACTCCTTATAAGGGTGTGGATACCTCTTCTGGTATGACGCGTTTTGAGGGTGTTTACCCGAGAAGTAAATCCGTGAGGTAGAAGTGCGATCCGGGGTTGTACTCGTGCGCGGGTAGCCCGTCGGTGATCGGCTTGTGTCCAAAGCGGACAATATCATACTACGGGCTGATGATGATGTTACTCAACCCAATCAACTCGCTACTTGAGTGATCATGTCCAGCCGTTTTCCCTGACTCCCAAGATATGTTGCTAGTATGGTTTGAATCTTATAACTCCTGAAGTATATTGTTGATAATGAAATTTATGCGAGTCTTCATATCATTTTGGCAATAACTTTTTCATAGTGAGTCATTCAAAAGTTCAAATGTTTGTAAGTTAAAGGGTTACAAATATCACTACTTATTAAGAAAATAAAAGGGGCCGAGACCTTAGTTACCCCAATAAAGCTCTGCATTGATAATAAATCAAATAAAACATGTAAAGCTATGATAGGAAACCTACAAAAAATATAAAATAATATAATATCTCTAGTATTTCATAATAATAAAAAAAAAATTTCTAAAAAAAATAATAGAATAATAATTTAATTTGTGATTTATTTTCAACCATTGAATCAAGCAAATTACAATCAATATCCCTATAATCTAGTCATCAATTTATAATTTCTAGACTTATAGTTGTTGGGTAGCACATGACGTAAAAGTAGTATCAACGTTCTCAGGCCCCTTAATAATTTGGTTCAAGCTCCGCTGCTGAATTCATTCATATCCGCTATTAGTGGATCGGATCGTATGGATATCCATCTGATCGTATGATAATTGTCATCCCTAATCGCAACAAATGGGCCAGGAAAATCAAGACGGACCAAGCTTTTCGGCATTGGAATTTGGAACCCGGTCTAGTTAACCACCCTTTCATCAACTTTATCCAGCTTGATCGCCTTACCCGAGCGAAAAGAGAATAAGTAGGACAAAACATTTGACGAACCGCTTTCAACAAGATTTCGTCATAATTAGAAATAATGTAATCATAAATAATTATACTGAGTTTCATTTGTTTTTGTAGTCATAAATAGGGTTTAAGCTACTCAATGGCTATATACTGTATATTTTGTTTCAATGTATGCTATATACACAGAAAAATATTATTGTAGGCTATTTATTTTGAAAAAATGTGCTAATTTAAACAAAAGGTGACCGGTTAAACTGATTATGTATCATTTTTTTTTAATTAAAAACATTACACTTAGAGTCCCCGTGGTTTGTTCATTTTGTATGTGTAGCCCCTATAGTTAACGGATGTTAAAAAATCCCTTAAATCGAATCAGATACCAAGCATCTCACATAAAATTCAAGTTTATTATTCAATGATTCAAACAACAAATTGATTACTAAAACATGATCATCATCAGAAACTAAAGCTTCGTTAATTATCATTTTTAATCAACAACAACAGATTCGATGATCTTCATCTCATGTTCATCATAACCGAAAGTGTTCATCTGTTTTGGCCTTTAGATCATTCGACAATGATTTAAGAAAATGTAAAAATACAGAAACGTTTTAATCCATCTCGTGAAGCTATTTGTGAAATCTCAGATCTTAACTTGCCAAAAGGAGCTCAAATTGTTCAAGTCAAACTTCTTGAACTTTCGATCAACAAATCAATTCGAGGATTCTGGATGTGTTCAAGTTAATATGAGGATCCACGAGTGTTTACTGGATGATTTTGGGAAGATTCCGTGTTGGACTCATTAACTGAAACAGATTGAATCATAATTTTGATCTTCAAGCTTTTTATGAAGAACGCGTCTTTGATCTGCAATTAAATTTGAATTTTGATGCTGCTATGGATGAAGATTGTTATTAAAAATGTTAATCGCTGCCCTATATGAGTGAATCTTAATCACCTTTAACAAAACAAAAAAAAAGTAACACCGGTAGCATGTATAACAAATGTCATATTTATCAGGTTAGCAAATAAGTTGGTTTACATTAGCACGCTTTTTTAAAGTACATAGTCTACAATAACATATTTCTGGGTATATAGCCTACATGTAGCGACCCCGACAAATCGTCAATTGACGGCGTCGACTACTTAGGTCCCATTGCGTGGTCATAGGTCTTTAACGTGACGTTTGACCAAAGATATGTCGCATTCCTTTCAAAAATAAAGATTGCTTCAAAGTTTACAAGAATTGTTCATCCAAAAGTTACGTTACAAAGTTATAGTTACATGTGAAACCTATGCGACACAGTTTTAAAGAAAGTCAAAAGACGCTCCATGAAATGCATGTATACTCGACATCCAATGCAAGTATCAAATAATGAGCGGAAGCATGTTTCACATATCGTTCAAAGACCTGAGAAAAACATAGAAATCTGTCAACGAAAACGTTGGTGAAATCATAGGTTTAAGTAAGTAAGTGAGTAAAAGTAAGTGAGCAAAAGTAAGTCGAACCACAAGATTTGCAACATTGATAAAATAATAGTACATTCTAAAAGTTAATATTCACGAGCACCCAATTATCAAGACTTAACATTCCGTCCGTTGTTCCCCATCATAATAGTGCTAGAACAACACTGTGTCTCGAAAATATATTTCATCTGTGGACGGTAGCGAACCGTCCGAGATGAGGGTTTGTCAAACCCATATGGCCATACAACATAAGTTCACGCCTACACTTACACCCTGCAAGTGTAACTAATGATAATCGAATTGAGGATTTCGTTCTAAACTCGTATGTAGAATGTTTGTTTTCCGGTACTTGTGTTCACTTAGTTAAAAAGAAACGTTTATGTTTTCTCATCCCAAATACAAGTTCAAAAAAAAAGTAAAAGTGGGACTATGATCTCACCTTGAGTGCAAGAGTGTAGCAGTACTTCAACAAGTAAATGTGCAAAGAACAATGCTAGTCTTGACCTAAACAAATAGGTTGTATCAATAACGGTAAACACGATCGGTCAAAGATGTTCAATTAGTCCTATGGCTCGTTACGACTCGATTATAAAGCATGTGAATCAAATTGTCAAGTTTCATGCAAGATACAAGTAAAGAATCATGTTAGAAAGATTGCATAATCATTTGTTTAAGTTTGACAAAAAGTCAAACTTTGGTCGGTCAAAGTCAACGAAAAAGTCAACACGTTCGGGTCGGGTCCCGAACTATTTTTCTGAGGTTTTTATTCATGTATAAGCATGTTAGAACAAGTCTCATGTGAATCGGAGGTGCGTAGCATAGCAAATATTTTCCAAAAATGGACAAAGTTGGACAGCCTACTTTGGCGCGCCGCGCGGGTATATGGCGCGCCGCGCCATTACCTGTGCAGAGAAATCTGGCAGTTTTTAAGTTTTATGCACGAACCTAACTTCAAACAATCACCATTTATGACCCGCAAACAACCAAAACATGTATCTTATATCATCAGAAAGGTATTTTGACAAGGAACACAACTAACTACTTTTCATCAAGCGAAAACATCATTTACAATAACCGATTTCTCGCCAAGTGGTCATTCAAGGTCCATTTTCAAAGTTTCAAGTTCTTGAAATGCATTACATGATTTGGGAATCCAATCCACACATATGATATGCCATTTCGAAGGTAATTACTCATGCAATACAACTAAACACTTACTAACAACATTTCATGGCATCCAAAGTATCAAAAGTTCATTTCAAGTTCATCAAACCCTAATCAAAATTCACAAAAATCACAAATCATTTATTTGAAGTTTTCTTAATCAACCTACGCATCAAAACGAAGCTAGTGATACTAGTAACACAATTAAAACATGAACTTTAACAATTTAACAACATTTAATCTTCCAAAATCAAAGATTAAGCAAACCCATTTTCAAGTGTTCAAACTAGTTACTCAAATCAACAAATCGAACAAACAAAACATATATTCATGTTATACACGAGCCATAGACACTAATTAACACTTTTATAATTCAAAAACATCAAGAACACAAAATCTAGTGATTTTAGAAAGTTACCCAAATGAGATAAAATTGTTATCAAGTCGAAGAGGATGAAGAGAGGATTTCAAATATGTAATTTGTTTTGTGAAACACTTGCTAGATCATGAATGGATGATGAATTCTTTGTTTGGAGAATTTAGAGAAAATGTGAAAGTATGAGAAGAAAATGAAAATGAAAATGAAAATAATGAATGGAGGAGGTGGTGTTTGACTCCTTTGACCTAGTCAAATCTTTGACACTTTGGCAAGTTTAGTCCCTCAAGTTTGTAATCGGGTGCGGGAATTAACCGAACAAATATTTTAAATTACACGAGAGAACGAGAGATGTTATAATCCAATGACGAAAATATTTTAAGAATGTAAGCTAATGGAGGATACGAATCGAGATACTGAGGATATTATTAAAATAAAAAGACGGGCGTTAAAATAATTTAACGGAAAAATGCGGGATGTTACATTACCCACACCTTAAAAGAAATTTCGTCCCGAAATTTAGTTGGAAGCAATAGTCGTTGTTTCTTACTCGAGACCTAGTGTTGTCAATGCTATGTAAGCTCTGATACCACTTGTAGCGCGTCAACTACTTAGGTCCCATTGTGTGGTCATAGGTCTTTAACGTGACGTTTGACCAAAGATATGTCGCATTCCTTTCAAAAATAAAGATTGTTTCAAAGTTTACAAGAATTGTTCATCCAAAAGTTACGTTACAAAGTTATAGTTACATGTGAAACCTATGCGACACAGTTTTAAAGAAAGTCAAAAGACGCTCCATGAAATGCATGTATACTCGACATCCAATGCAAGTATCAAATAATGAGCGGAAGCATGTTTCACATATCGTTCAAAGACCTGAGAAAAACATAGAAATCTGTCAACGAAAACGTTGGTGAAATTATAGGTTTAAGTAAGTAAGTGAGTAAAAGTAAGTGAGCAAAAGTAAGTCGAACCACAAGATTTGCAACATTGATAAAATAATAGTACATTCTAAAAGTTAATATTCACGAGCACCCAATTATCAAGGCTTAACATTCCGTCCGTTGAACCCCATCATAATAGTGCTAGAACAACACTGTGTCTCGAAAATATATTTCATCTGTGGACGGTAGCGAACCGTCCGAGATGAGGGTTTGTCAAACCCATATGGCCATACAACATAAGTTCACGCCTACACTTACACCCTGCAAGTGTAACTAATGATAATCGAATTGAGGATTTCGTTCTAAACTCGTATGTAGAATGTTTGTTTTCCGGTACTTGTGTTCACTTAGTTAAAAAGAAACGTTTATGTTTTCTCATCCCAAATACAAGTTCAAAAAAAAAGTAAAAGTGGGACTATGATCTCACCTTGAGTGCAAGAGTGTAGCAGTACTTCAACAAGTAAATGTGCAAAGAACAATGCTAGTCTTGACCTAAACAAATAGGTTGTATCAATAACGGTAAACACGATCGGTCAAAGATGTTCAATTAGTCCTATGGCTCGTTACGACTCGATTATAAAGCATGTGAATCAAATTGTCAAGTTTCATGCAAGATACAAGTAAAGAATCATGTTAGAAAGATTGCATAATCATTTGTTTAAGTTTGACAAAAAGTCAAACTTTGGTCGGTCAAAGTCAACGAAAAAGTCAACACGTTCGGGTCGGGTCCCGAACTATTTTTCTGAGGTTTTTATTCATGTATAAGCATGTTAGAACAAGTCTCATGTGAATCGGAGGTGCGTAGCATAGCAAATATTTTTCAAAAATGAACAAAGTTGGACAGCCTACTTTGGCGCGCCGCGCGGGTATATGGCGCGCCGCGCCATTACCTGTGCAGAGAAATCTGGCAGTTTTTAAGTTTTATGCACGAACCTAACTTCAAACAATCACCATTCATGACCCGCAAACAACCAAAACATGTATCTTATATCATCGGAAAGGTATTTTGACAAGGAACACAACTAACTACTTTTCATCAAGCGAAAACATCATTTACAATAACCGATTTCTCGCCAAGTGGTCATTCAAGGTCCATTTTCAAAGTTTCAAGTTCTTGAAATGCATTACATGATTCGGGAATCCAATCCACACATATGATATGCCGTTTCGAAGGTAATTACTCATGCAATACAACTAAACACTTACTAACAACATTTCATGGCATCCAAAGTATCAAAAGTTCATTTCAAGTTCATCAAACCCTAATCAAAATTCATAAAAATCACAAATCATGTATTTGAAGTTTTCTTAATCAACCTACGCATCAAAACGAAGCTAGTGATACTAGTAACACAATTAAAACATGAACTTTAACAATTTAACAACATTTAATCTTCCAAAATCAAAGATTAAGCAAACCCATTTTCAAGTGTTCAAACTAGTTACTCAAATCAACAAATCGAACAAACAAAACATATATTCATGTTATACACGAGCCATAGACACTAATTAACACTTTTATAATTCAAAAACATCAAGAACACAAAATCTAGTGATTTTAGAAAGTTACCCAAATGAGATGAAATTGGTATCAAGTCGAAGAGGATGAAGAGAGGATTTCAAATATGTAATTTGTTTTGTGAAACACTTGCTAGATCATGAATGGATGATGAATTCTTTGTTTGGAGAATTTAGAGAAAATGTGAAAGTATGAGAAGAAAATGAAAATGAAAATGAAAATAATGAATGGAGGAGGTGGTGTTTGACTCCTTTGACCTAGTCAAATCTTTGACACTTTGGCAAGTTTAGTCCCTCAAGTTTGTAATCGGGTGAGGGAATTAACCGAACGAATATTTTAAATTACACGAGAGAACGAGAGATGTTATAATCCAATGACGAAAATATTTTATGAATGTAAGCTAATGGAGGATACGAATCGAGATACTGAGTATATTATTAAAATAAAAAGACGGGCGTTAAAATAATTTAACGGAAAAATGCGGGATGTTACACTACATTGGGAAGAAAAAAAAATTGAAAGTATATAGCTATTGAGTAGCTTAAACCTGCATAAATACTTTATATCGAAATGATAACATGTTGCCTTTGTTGTCTCATAGGATTCCATTTAAATTCTACAACAACGTTTAAAGGAACATATAGCATATGGATGTGTCCTTCCAACCATATAAATTACGTAATAAATTATACCCAGTAATTTGGTCATAAGGATTAAGGAAAGGATTCGTTAATAATATGATATGATTAAATTTCTCTATTTTGAAAACATTAATAAAATATAATCAATGATTACATATGTATTGTTAGGAAATTTGGTGAGTTTTAACAAGAAACTGATAATCCTAGTTATTATCTGTGACGATGTCATTACCCGACCTTAACCATAAGGACGAATACAATAACATATGATTTCATCGCGAGGTATTGACCTCTATATGCGACATTTTTCAAAAACTGCATTCGTTTTTACAATACAAACCATAGCTTTTATTACAAATACAAGGTTTAAACAACTTAATAATGATTATCGTTTAGCGATAATCTTAGACTTACAAAATTTACATGTGATAATAACAATACGACCTCCAACATATTTTACATTACAAATCCTCCGATATGCAGTTTTATTTTTGACACAAATATGCATACTCAAGATCTTGCTTAAATTCAACATGTTGCAGCGGAAGCTTTTAGTTATCACCTGAGAATAAACATGCTTAAAACGTCAACATAAAGTTGGTGAGATATAGGTTTAATGCCGGCAGCGTTATAAATATAGACCACAAGATTTCATATATAAACGTTTTAATAAAAATATTCTAAGTTGTTGAGCACTTGATAACCATACTTAACATTTAATCAACGTCGCATATTCCCTTTATTATGAAATCTTACTACACCGTACCAAGTGTAGTCACCGAAACGAAGTACTGTGCAACCGTTGAATACTGGTCGTCCAGTCCGGTTGGGGTTGTCAGGCCCGATAGATCTATCAACAGGATTCGCGTTTACAATACCACATGTAAATAATAGTTACCAAGTTACAGGGAAGTATGCCAGTGGTACAACTCAACGTAGAATATATATTTTTAATCACTTGTGTCCATAACGTAAATCATAAAATGCATGTATTCTCATCCCGAAATATTTAGAGTTTAAAAGTGGGACTATATACTCACTTTTGCCTTGAAGGTATTTATCACGACTTGGTCTCCGATTGATATCACAAACCTAACCATATATATAATATATCAACATATTTTCTTTTCAAGTAATCGTTACATATATATATATATATATATATATATATATATATATATATATACTTTTAATACTTTTAACATTTTCTTAGTCCGTAGTTAGCAGTCCGATGTTAGTGGTCCACAATTAGTTGCTTAAATAAAATAAATAAAGACCCCATCGTATTCGTATTGATCAGAATTAATCTTGACCCATGGTACCATGTTGTCAAATGACGTGTTGCGTACATAAAGTACCGTATTGTCAAATGACGTGTTGCGTACAATCATGAGGTCTTATGATTAATCTTCTCGTGTTGTTTACGGGTGGTCCTGAAATATATAAAATCAAATCATAAGTAAATATATATTAAATATTATGTTAATTAGCCAAGATATGATTAATCCGATTTTGTCATAATATGATATATTACAGGTCTTGAAGTGTTTTTTTAAAAATCAAATTAGAAGGATCTATTTAGTTTGCGAACAAGTTTGAAATCACTCAAACTATGTTCTTGTTGTTAAAATTTTATAACACAAAATAAGATAGCTATATAAATATGAATCGAATAAGGTTATGAATAGGGTTACTACCTCAAGTTACTTGGACAAAGCTACTGGAAAAGGTAAGAAAAATCTTGGAATCAAAAGAGTGGTGGAGTGGGATTGAAAGATTGGAAGTAATCTCCTTGAAATTAGATGACTATATTGATACGTTCTTGAGTAGGTAATTGAAGAGAGATTAGGGAGGGAATTAACTTGAAAGAAAATTGGAAATGAAATTGTATGTGTGTGTGTGCAAAATAGCATGATTATGGGATGGATATATAGGAGATTTAGTTTGTTTTCTTGCACAAAAGTCACACATGAGGTTAAATGGCCGGTTCCCACATGTAACATCATGTCTAGTGGCTGATCATTGAAGTTTATTGTTGGTATATACCAATAGTAAATACGTATAGAAGCTGGGTATGATACGGTTACATATACCCTAGATATACTTGTAGAAATTTTGAGGAATCGGAACGAGAATTCAAATATGGACGGGTTTATAACTGTAAAAGAGGCTCAAAACTGGGCTTTTATTTTTGGGTCAAACCGGACCAAAATAAAATTTTAAGACATTTTTAATAAAGCAATGTTAGCCAGGGGCTCTGCCCCTTGGACCTCGCCAGGGGTTGCCACCCCTTGGACCCCGCTTATCGGGGGCGCTGCCCCCGAACCCCCGTCATAATCAAGATAAGTTCAAACAAGTGTGCACTCCACATAATCGTAAGTATATATGTCAAAGAACGTTACATATAGTTATCGTTTTGAAAACTTAAGTTAGTGGTCTCAAAGTATACTTATAACTCATTGTTGTTAGTTCACAATGAAATGTTAAACCATTCTTAAATCATGTTAAATATGTATAGATATGTACATATACATAATTGTATAATTATCGTGTGTTATATAGTTTGTGATATCATCGGTCAAATTGGACGGTCAAACGTTGTGTGAAACTCTTTTCAAAAACATAAGTCTCAACAGTTTGGATTGCTTATCATGTTGGTAAGGTTTATTTTATGTAAATATTAATCTCATAAGTATAAAACGATCGTAAAAATTCGGGTCGTTACAGACGACCCGGAAATTTCCGACCAAATTAAAACTTAATCTTTATATGTTCCAACACAATAAGCAAAGCCTGTAATGTTGAGTCTCGAAATGTTTGAACTATTTATATAGATTCATTTAACCTGTGACTATTTCCGACGATTTACGAACAATTGTGTGTAAATAAATATGTAAATATATATACATATATAAATATAAGAGTGCATATTAAGTTGAATTAATAAAATACAAAATAATCATTTGAATTGAAAATGTAAAATAATGTACAAGATAATTAAGATTAAAATTTATTTATGATTTAAACGAATTCTTATTTTTATTTATTATCATTTTTATGATATTATTTAGTTATTTTATTAGAATTATTATTAATATTATTAGGGTATTTACTATTAATATTTATTAAAAATAAAAATAGGGAATCCCATTCTGTTAGAAGTAACTATCAATTTTTTTTCTTTTTCTTCACATGCAAATAATTTACGTACTTCATGTCTCCAGTTTGTTACAAGTCTACTTCACAAATCAATTGAAAATCAATTTAACTGTTAAATCATGTACCTAATCACTCTATATAAGTTACAAACTGCAATTTGAGTTGAAAACAAAGAAAACCCAGAAAATAAGCTCGACACTCTGTACATTCATCTTTTTCACCATATTTTGATTTAGAACAAATTTTCAAAATGTAATAATGCAGTCATGTTAGGAATCGTCTATCTAAACTATCTGTAAGTTTTCAATCCTCAATTCTTTCTATTAATTTCTAATTTGAGAGTCAAAGTTTTGGTTTTCAAAGTCAACTAAGTGTTCTTGAATCAAATTCGAGTTTGTTTTGATATCTCCAGTTAATTTGATGATCCATAAAGATTATAGGAATGATTTGCAACACAATTCATGTTGTAATCATAACCTATAACACTCTTAATCTAAAAATCAATTTTTGAGTTCTTCACAGTGATATACACTAACGTGAATTCGAAACAAATTTCAAAAACTAAAAATGTAGAGTTGTTAGGAATCATTTACTTAAACTTCCTGCACAATCTCAAGTTCCAATTCTTGATAACGAATTCGAATTTGCGAGTCAAAGTTAAATTGTCAAAAGTCAACTGTTTTGTTCTTGGAGAAATTAGAGCTTGTTTTGATGTTTTAAGTTCAATTGACGATTTCAATAGTTTTTAGGAATGATTTGAAACATGTTTCATGTTGTAAAGATTGTCCAAAACGAACTCAAAATTGAAAACAAATTTTTTTTTTCTTGGCTACCAGCAAGCAGTAGGATTTTTTTGTTTTTTTTCCTCATTTTTTTTATATCATGAACACATTTTTATTTTTTGTTTCATGTTTGTTTAGAAGTCCTAAAACCATTTTGATGATTGACTATTAAGAATGAAGTTGTTTGATTGTTTAGATTTTGGTGAAGAAGATGAAGTGGGTTGAAACATGTAATAGATAAGTATTTGGGTTTGTATTATAAATCAGAAAAACTGAAATGGAGGAATGGTTAAGGGTGTTGATGAGTGAGCGAGAGGTCTCGGGTTCGAGCCCGGCTTGGTGCAATTTTTTTAAAACTGATTCCTAAGGTAGTTTTATACTTTTAAAAATTATTATTATTATTAATATTATTATTATTATCCTTAGGTATTTCTACAATTATTAATTTTACAAAACAAAAGATATATATGTAAATATATTATTACATAAAATATACTAATATTACATAAAATTATGTTTCAACTAATATTATTGATATAACATTAATTAAATATCAAATAAGTATCATAATATATTATAAGAATAATTAATACATAACAAATATATAAACTTAATTGATTTATACTATAATGTGTTAATACTTGATATAGGTTCGTGAATCCGAGGCCAACCCTGCATTGTTCAATGTCGTCATATGTATTTTTACTACAAAATACAGTATTGTGAGTTTCATTTACCTTTTTACCCTTTATATTTTTGGGCTGAGAATACATGCGCAACTTTTATAACTGTTTTACGAAATAGACACAAGTAATCGAAATTACGTTCTATGGTTGAATGATCGAAACTGAATATGCCCCTTTTTATTAAGTCTGGTAATCTAAGAATTAGGGAACAGACACCCTAATTGACGCGAACTCTAAAGATAGATCTATCGGGCCCAACAAGCCCCATCCAAAGTACCGGATGCTTTAGTACTTCGAAATTTATATCATGTCCGAAGGAGGATCCCGGAATGATGGGGATATTCTTATATGCATATTGTGAATGTCGGTTACCAGGTGTTCAATCCATATGAATGATATTTTTGTCTCTATGCGTGGGACGTATGATTATGAGAAATGGAAGTATGAAATCTTGTGGTCTATTAAAATTATGAAATGATTCTTTATGATAAACTAATGAACTCACCAACCTTTTGATTGACACTTTAAAGCATGTTTATTCTCAGGTACGAAAGAAATCTTCCGCTGTGCATTTGCTCATATTAGAGATATTACTTGGAGTCATTCATGACATATTTCAAAAGATGTTGCATTCGAGTCATTGAGTTCATCAAGATTATTATTAAGTCAATTATATTTGGATATATTATGAAATGCTTTACATGCCTGTCAACTGTCGATGTAACGAAAGTTTGTCTTTTAAAAACGAATGCAATGTTTGTAAAATTTATCATATAGAGGTCAATTACCTCGCGATGTAATCAACTGTTGTGAATCGTTTGTAATCGATATGGACTTCGTCCGGATGGATTAGGACGGGTCTCTACAGTTGGTATCAGAGCGGTGGTCTTAGCGAACCAGGTCTTGCATTAGCGTGCCTAACTGATAGTCGTTAGGATGCATTAGTGAGTCTGGACTTCGACCGTGTCTGCATGTCAAAAGTTTTGCTTATCATTTTTATCGGAAAACATCTGCTTATCATCCTTAGAAAATTACCTACTCATTATTCTTAGTCTAGACACATTTTACTGCATTGACTGCATGAATAGTGTATAGACAAAATTCATATCTTAGCGTATCTGACAATTCATATCTTAGTGTATCTGTTACTGTAGACCTTGCCTGATATCTCGTAAATTTCTCCTTAATTTAAGGGATCCTGGTACTATATATATCTATGCAAATTATGCATTGAGAATACCATTTAACTATCAATTGATGCCACTAAACTCTTCATACCAAAAATCTTTCCTGAGATCGTTTAAGATGGCCTCTACGAATCGACCAAGTTCCTCTGACTCCGAAGACAGCATGACAGGAGCACACCAACCAATCAACTACCGTGATTACTGGAGAAAATGGGGATGGGTTCGCGACATACTCACCCTATGGAGAAAGGAAGAAGGTACTCCATATCATGAATCAAATCTACCACCTAACCTTGGAGTACTTGACCCGCTCACCGGTGAACCCGTTCGCAATATCGTTTATACCCTATTTGCAAGAATTTTTCATTTTGAAACTACCATTAATGGAACTAGAGAAGATATCCGACCTCTACCTCACATTGATAAACAACTCGGGTTAGTAGAAGAAGTTAGAGAACTCCGAGCTCGAGTATTAACTTTAGAGAGCACGGTATACAATTTGCAATCATCAACAGTATCACCAACACCAGTAACATCACCAGCCTTAGCACCAATGGCACCAGTACCACCAACAACCCAAGTTTCAACAATCCATGCCTCAACATCTCATTCTGTACCTCGAGTATAATTATCGTTCCACAAATCATTCTACATCATTTATATTCGTTCGACATGACGATTATGTAAACTCTAATGTTTTAGAGATTATGTATCATAGTTCTAATCGTAAATCTGATGAGTTTAATATCACATTGACTCATTAAATCCATAATTACATCTGAAGAAAATATATATGTAAATATATTTTCATAAAGATTGTGATTAAAAATTCTTTCGTACAAACTGTTAATGGTAAAAATATTTTAACGGGTAGGTAATACCCAAGAAATATTTAAGATTTCACATTAATAAGTTACATTGTACAGTCTTCGAATCTGATTCAACGGTCGATTACCATCCTACCTACATCTATCGATATACGAATCCGTTCACCACAGAATAACCATTTTCATTCAAATTCAATTTCATATTTGGATTTTTACTTACCAGAATCCAACAAGTGGCATAATGAAGAAATAATGGACACAATAAAAATTGATTAGAAACAGACTAATTAACAATATGTAATTTTGTTAAGAAACCATGCTAACTGTTCCAGCTAACTGTTCCTAGCTAACTGATTACATTCTATTTATCGCATTTTATTTATTGCAATTTAATTATCGCAATTTACATTCCCGCAATTTTATTTATTGTCATCTAGTTTCTGTTATTTACTTTACGCACTTTAGTTATCGTTATTTAATTCCTGTTATTTATTTTACGCACTTTAAATATCGGGACACGTATACAAGGTTTTGACATATCATATCGATGCATCTATATATATTATTTGGAATCACCATAGACACTCTATATGCAGTAATGATCGAGTTCTCTATACAGGGTTGAGGTTGATTCTATAATAATATATATACTTTGAGTTGTGATCGAGTCTGAGACATGTACACGGGTCCCGATACGTATTAATTAATTCGGATATTATATATTAAGCTATATATGTATTATCGGACTGTTAATTGTGGACTATCAAATATGGACTGTCGACATTGGATAATTAAAATGAATTAAAATATTGATTATAACATATGAAACTAAACATATCTTCAAGTTTGCCACTTGATCTCATCTTAAACCTCATCTGTATCTTGACGATTACAATCTGCGTTCAAACCTTTCATGATTCTTGAAAACACCTCAATCGATAGGATGAATCAACCGCACTTCATCTACGGAAGGAAAGGTTTATGCATATAGTTATGCACCTGAGAAACTCTCGGCAACTGAGTAAAAGTTTAACACGTAGCCGCATCAGATCTTTTGGCATTTATTAGCAAAAATAACTTTGCGATCCCTTTTCAAAGTAGCCAATTTTGTCACAGCTCCAGCAAGTCAACTTCGACTTTTCATTCGAAGTAGCCTTACTATAATCCTGATATATACAATTACCCTTTTTATAACGGAGAATTCTTTTATATTCCACCATATTACCAGAAGACGTACCAGCAGCCTCGTTGTTTTTTTGGCTTAAATCTCTCTGACAAATCATTATATTTATTCATTGAAACCCTATCATATACTCATCCGCATCTTGTAACGAGAACTGCCATACCAATTACCGGGAATCAGCAAATTTGTATTTTGAGTCTCGCAACGTTTCCACATCAACAGTTATATGTATCCATATAACATTTATCTCTTAGAACTATGATCTTCCATTCTGAAATTCAGAAAAGCACCCTGTCTGTGAATTAATGCTCTAAATTTTGAAAAGTTGAATGAAGCAACAAAAACTATGGATGATTTTAACAGTCAAAAGTTTGATAAAAAAAAAAGATACGTTGGAAAAGCTCAAAAGGAAGTTTGGTACTGAAAAACGAATTGAGCAAACCATGAAGGAGACTCTAAGCAAATCACAAGGACTAAACTTGTACATAAAGAACCCTGATGATTCTGTTTCTGATGAAGTCTTTAGTGAATATCTTGCTCCTTATTTATTCTAAATCCTTGCGAAAGGATTTTCTTCATCAACATTCGATCTCAGAAATTCTGAAAATATCATCATAAATATCTTTGATATTTCCGAGAATATTTTCATAACAATTCTTATCTGAAATCATTAATCTCTTCGTGCTATCAGTGTTACATCATATAGAAACTGTTAGTTTCTATATTCTGTAAACTTTCAAGCTTGAAATATGAATGTTATTGAAGTAATGTTGGGAACTGATGCATGAGTTAGTATAATATAATGACACTTGATCAACGTGATTATATTACAGTAAGTCATGCTGAGTTTCTAATGGAACGTGATGATTCACAGATCATAACGTCATCATGTGCCATGTTACACGACTCTTACATTCTACCCAATCTCCAAGTATATCAAGAACATATATTCTTAATAGTTCTATCTTTTCAGATATTCTAGTAATTTGAAAAATCAAGATCGTGCCATTACGATTTCCTTCTAGAACATTAACTATGTTCATTTCAAAATCCATATCTACGAATTCTGGACCATTATTCGCTTGACTTAAAGTCGGGAAGAGGAGACGAAAGTATGGAACTCTTGAATATAAAGAAAATATAAAGCTCGACAACAACACATAAATTACAAACCGTGCATATCAATACGTATTGCCACGTAAAGGCACGGGAAAATTAAAAACACTATAACCCCAAGATAATAGTAGAAGTAAATATAATCCTCCGGTGGTAGATGAAAGAGAAGAATGACAGATATGAAAGTTAAGAGTATATCAAGGATCAGAACTGGATGGAGCATATTAATGAATGCTTTAAAAATATGAATCAGGGGAGAAAGAATGGAAGGTGTGAGCTGTGAAAATAAGGAAACGAAGGGAGTGGATTTATAGTAAAATATCCGACAGAGCAATCGAAACAGATTATTGCATTTAATCAAAGAAGATCTGATTTCCTATATCGCCGAAGAACCAAATCTTATTACGAAGATTTTCTTTAAATCCCATGAATTCCGGAAATCAATCATAACTACGTCATCAGTTCCCTCTCTTGCGATAGCTTCGATTATACTCTTCGCGTAATCAAATTTTTTTTACCTATATTACTCACTGATGATAAAACTCTAATTTCTAGCTCGGATACGTCATGAAAACATACTTATTGTCAGCCATGACCATTCCACTCAAATTTCGGGACGAAATTTCTTTAACGGGTAGGTACTGTGACGACCCGAAAATTTTTGACCAAATTAAAATTTAATCTTTATATGTTCCAACACAATAAGCAAAGCCTGTAATGTTGAGTCTCGAAATGTTTGAACTATTTATATAGATTCATTTAACCTGTGACTATTTCCGACAATTCATGAACAATTGTGTGTAAATAAATATGTAAATATATATACATATATAAATATAAGAGTGCATATTAAGTTGTATTAATAAAATACAAAATAATCATTTGAATTGAAAATGTAAAATAATGTACAAGATAATTAAGATTAAAATTTATTTATGATTTAAACGAATTCTTATTTTTATTTATTATCATTTTTATGATATTATTTAGTTATTTTATTATAATTATTATTAATATTATTAGGGTATTTACTATTAATATTTATTAAAAATAAAAATAGGGAATCCCATTCTGTTAGAAGTAACTATCAATTTTTTTTCTTTTTCTTCACATGAAAATAATTTACGTACTTCATGTCAACAGTTTGTTACAAGTCTACTTCACAAATCAATTGAAAATCAATTTAACTGTTAAATCATGTACCTAATCACTCTATATAAGTTACAAACTGCAATTTGAGTTGAAAACAAAGAAAACCCAGAAAATAAGCTCGACACTCTGTACATTCATCTTTTTCACCATATTTTGATTTAGAACAAATTTTCAAAATGTAATAATGCAGTCATGTTAGGAATCGTCTATCTAAACTATCTGTAAGTTTTCAATCCTCAATTCTTTCTATTAATTTCTAATTTGAGAGTCAAAGTTTTGGTTTTCAAAGTCAACTAAGTGTTCTTGAATCAAATTCGAGTTTGTTTTGATATCTCCAGTTAATTTGATGATCCATAAAGATTATAGGAATGATTTGCAACACAATTCATGTTGTAATCATAACCTATAACACTCTTAATCTAAAAATCAATTTTTGAGTTCTTCACAGTGATATACACTAACGTGAATTCGAAACAAATTTCAAAAACTAAAAATGTAGAGTTGTTAGGAATCATTTACTTAAACTTCCTGCAAAATCTCAAGTTCCAATTCTTGATAACGAATTCGAATTTGCGAGTCAAAGTTAAATTGTCAAAAGTCAACTGTTTTGTTCTTGGAGAAATTAGAGCTTGTTTTGATGTTTTAAGTTCAATTGACGATTTCAATAGTTTTTAGGAATGATTTGAAACATGTTTCATGTTGTAAAGATTGTCTAAAACGAACTCAAAATTGAAAACAAATTTTTTTTTTCTTGGCTACCAGCAAGCAGTAGGATTTTTTTGTTTTTTTTCCTCATTTTTTTTATATCATGAACACATTTTTATTTTTTGTTTCATGTTTGTTTAGAAGTCCTAAAACCATTTTGATGATTGACTATTAAGAATGAAGTTGTTTGATTGTTTAGATTTTGGTGAAGAAGATGAAGTGGGTTGAAACATGTAATAGATAAGTATTTGGGTTTGTATTATAAATCAGAAAAACTGAAATGGAGGAATGGTTAAGGGTGTTGATGAGTGAGCGAGAGGTCTCGGGTTCGAGCCCGGCTTGGTGCAATTTTTTTAAAACTGATTCCTAAGGTAGTTTTATACTTTTAAAAATTATTATTATTATTAATATTATTATTATTATCCTTAGGTATTTCTACAATTATTAATTTTACAAAACAAAAGATATATATGTAAATATATTATTACATAAAATATACTAATATTACATAAAATTATGTTTCAACTAATATTATTGATATAACATTAATTAAATATCAAATAAGTATCATAATATATTATAAGAATAATTAATACATAACAAATATATAAACTTAATTGATTTATACTATAATGTGTTAATACTTGATATAGGTTCGTGAATCCGAGGCCAACCCTGCATTGTTCAATGTCGTCATATGTATTTTTACTACAAAATACAGTATTGTGAGTTTCATTTACCTTTTTACCCTTTATATTTTTGGGCTGAGAATACATGCGCAACTTTTATAACTGTTTTACGAAATAGACACAAGTAATCGAAATTACGTTCTATGGTTGAATGATCGAAACTGAATATGCCCCTTTTTATTAAGTCTGGTAATCTAAGAATTAGGGAACAGACACCCTAATTGACGCGAACTCTAAAGATAGATCTATCGGGCCCAACAAGCCCCATCCAAAGTACCGGATGCTTTAGTACTTCGAAATTTATATCATGTCCGAAGGAGGATCCCGGAATGATGGGGATATTCTTATATGCATATTGTGAATGTCGGTTACCAGGTGTTCAATCCATATGAATGATATTTTTGTCTCTATGCGTGGGACGTATGATTATGAGAAATGGAAGTATGAAATCTTGTGGTCTATTAAAATTATGAAATGATTCTTTATGATAAACTAATGAACTCACCAACCTTTTGGTTGACACTTTAAAGCATGTTTATTCTCAGGTACGAAAGAAATCTTCCGCTGTGCTGATAATGCTAAAAACGAACATATATTTCATAGCATTATTCCTCAAGAAAGACAAGCTTTTAGTTGCAATTGTTCTATTTACAAGTGATATTCGTTTAAATAATAAAAGGTGAAGACAAAAGACAGATTCGACGATTTGAAGACGCAAACGACCAAAAAGCTCAAAAGAACAAAAGACAATCAAAAAGGTTCCAATTATTGATAAGAAACGTCTCGAAATCACAAGAGTACAAGATTCAAAACGCAAAGTACAAGATATTAAATTGTACGCGAGGACGTTCGAAAATCCGGAACCGGGACTAGAGTCAACTCTTAACGCTCGACGCAACGGACTAAAAATTACAAGTTAACTATGTATATAAATATAATATAATATATAATTAATTATATTAATTATATATATAATATATATATATTTAAAACCGTCGGCAGCAGGAAACTCCAAGGGTGTACACTGAAAATACCTCTCCGCGACTCGCGGAGTTTGAAGGCCATTTTGCCGCGAGTCGCGGAGCCCCAAAAATCATTCCTGGCTATAAATCAACCCGAATTCTGATCAAAATCATGATCATTTTTTCTTCTCATTCATACGAAGTAATATATATTTATATTTATAATTTATATTTTAATTTTAATTATAATTCTAATAATAAGGGTATGTTAGCGAATGTTGTAAGGGTGTAAGTCGAAATTCTGTCCGTGTAACGCTACGCTATTTTTAATCATTGTAAGTTATGTTCAACCTTTTTATATTAATGTCTCGTAGCTAAGTTATTATTATGCTTATTTAAAACGAAGTAATCATGATGTTGGGCTAATTACTAAAATTGGGTAATTGGGCTTTGTACCATAATTGGGGTTTGGACAAAAGAACGACACTTGTGGAAACTAGACTATGGGCTATTAATGGGCTTTATATTTGTTTAACTAAATGAAAGTTTGTTAATGTTAATATAAAGATTTACAATTGGGCGTCCCTATAAATTACCATATACACTCGATCGGACACGATGGGCGGGGTATTTATATGTACGAATAATCGTTCATTTAACCGGACACGGGAATGGATTAATAGCCACTAGAATAATTAAAACAGGGGTGAAATTACATTCAAGGGTAATTGGTGTAATTGTTAACAAAGTAGTAAAACCTTGGTTTACACGCAGTCGATAACCTGGTGTATTCATTAAACAAAGTATTAAAACCTTGTTACAATTCGAATCCCCAATTAGTTGGAATATTTATCTTCGGGTATAATAATAATTTGACAAGGACACTTGCAATTTATATTTATGACTGATGGACTGTTATGGACAAAAACCAGACGGACATATTGAATAATCCAGGACAAAGGACAATTAACCCATGGGCATAAAACTAAAATCAACACGTCAAACATCATGATTACGGAAGTTTAAATAAGCATAATTCTTTTATTTCATATTTTATTTCCTTTATTTTATATTTAATTGCACTTCTAATTATCGCACTTTTATTTATTGTTATTTCATTTTATCGCACTTTTAATTATCGTACTTTTTAATTATCGCAATTTAATTTTTATCGCATTTTTATTATTCGCAATTTCATTATCGTTATTTACTTTACGCTTTAATTTAAAGTCTTGTATTTATTTTATATTTTACATTAGGTTTTAACTGCGACTAAAGTTTTAAAATCGACAAACCGGTCATTAAACGGTAAAAACCCCTCTTTATAATAATAATATTACTTATATATGTATTTGTATTTTTATAAAAGTAAACTAATATAGCGTTGAGCTTTGCTTAAAGATCTCCCTGTGGAACGAACCGGACTTACTAAAAACTACACTACTGTACGATTAGGTACACTGCCTATAAGTGTTGTAGCAAGGTTTAAGTATATCCATTCTATAAATAAATAAATATCTTGTGTAAAATTGTATCGTATTTAATAGTATTTCCTGCTAAAATTTAATAGTATTTTATACCCCTCTGCTTCCACATCAAGTATTTTTGGCGCCGCTGCCGGGGAACTACTCTTAAAAGCCGGAAGCGCAACGCTAATATAAAAAAAAAAAAAAAGATTTTTATTTACTTTTATTAAAAGTCGTTTTTGTAAAAATTACGTTTTAATCATTCAAAAATATAAAAAGAAAAACAAAAATATAAGTATTTTTAGGATTTTGTTAAATATTTAAGTTTTATAAGTTTCTTTATCTTTATTTTAATTTATAAAAATATAAATTTTATTAAAAATCGTTTATTTAAACTAAAAACAGAAAAAAGAAAAAAAAAATAAAAAATAAAGAAAAACGCGTAAAAAGTAAAACCTGTCAACTGTTTTTCTGAACCCCGCGACTCGCGGGGTTTTCCTCTTTATTTGCCGCGACTCGCGGAGGTCTTCTGACACACGGACAAAACCCTAAAGTTGCATTGATTACGGGGTTTTAATTATTATTATTATTATTTAACTTAATTATTATTATTATTATTATTAATTTTAGTTTTATTTTTACTTTTTACTTTATATTTATGTATTTTGTTTAATTAGTTTTATTAAAATTGTAAAATTAGTAGTTTTATTAAATAAATAATATAAAAATAATATTTTTATAAAAATTGTACCTTTTACAACTTTTTGTATATTTTTATATTTTGTACCTTTTTAATCGTTGTAGCGTAATATTTGTATTTTTTAGCTCATATTTAATTTTAAACTTAGTTTTTGCTATAGTTATTTTTACTCCTATATTTTTAGGCTTTGCCGTAGAATTCCTTAAGTGCTTTTTCTTTAGATTAAGATTTAGGTGCTTTAGAATTTTGCGACGCCTTTTTAAGTTTTAGTTTCTTTTTAAGTTATTTCCATTTGGGATTTAGTTTTTCCTTGTAAGCTTTAATATTTATAGACCTTTTACTATGTATCAATTATCATTCCAATTAGTAATTTCAATTTGCGATTATAATTTTAAGTTAGTTATAGTAATAAGGTTAAATTAGTTAAGTATTTTTAAGTTTTTATAAGTTTCTTTTATTTTTCCGTCACCTTTTATTTTTCAACCATTTCTTTTTCGACATTTTGCGACGAACTCTTTGTCTTTCTTATTTCTCGCTATTCTAGTTTTTAGGACATAGAATTTTTTTCTACTTCTTATCTAAAATTCTTATAATTACGAAAATTTATTTTAAGTGGTTAAATTGATAGACATCAAAATTTTCTGGTTCGTAGTAATAGTTGGATTTGTACGTGGACCGGGTTATTGGAGCCAAACAGTCCTCAATTATATTGAGACCAAACGAATCCTGCCCCTCTGCTGCATCTTTTGGCTATTCGAAACGTGGGCAAAATCAGAAAAGTCTATTGATTGGATAACTTATTATAATTTTTCTTTCCTTTTAAAAACTAATAGGATATTCAGTGAATGCATCGAGCAAGACGTTCATCACCTTTTGTACGTTCACCACCTGTAACTAGATCAAGACATCGTTTAACAAATATAACCGCCGTTGATTTTTCTTTAGAATCTTCATCCAGTCGACCAAGTACTTCAGTTCAAATTTCCGATAATCCATTTTTTGAAACAAACCTCACAATTGAGAATCCAGAAAATATTCAGGAACGGTTCATAGATCCTGAACCATTAAACTTTCCTCCGGAACCACCAATCATTCAAACAGAGATTGTTGAGGAACGAACTATTAAATCAGAACCATCTAGTGATACCGAGTCAACAAATTCAAATATGGAGAATCTGGAACCTTTAAGTATGGAAGACCGAATGAGAGCTAAACGCACTGGCCAAGGTCACGCAATTACTCATCCAGACATTAATGCGCCAGATTATGAAATCAAAGGACAAATTTTACACATGGTGACTAATCAATGCCAATTTAGTGGTGCGCCGAAGGAAGATCCAAATGAACATCTACGTACCTTTAATAGGATCTGCACACTATTTAAAATCCGAGAAGTGGAGGATGAACAGATATATCTCATGTTATTTCCCTGGACTTTAAAGGGAGAAGCCAAAGATTGGTTGGAATCGTTACCTGAAGGAGCGATCGATACATGGGATGTTTTAATTGACAAATTTCTTAAACAATTCTTTCCTGCATCTAAAGCCGTAAGACTTCAAGCAGAAATTGTTACGTTCACACAGAAGCCAAATGAAACTCTATATGAGGCGTGGACAAGATATGGAAAGTTGTTAAGAGGATGTCCGCAACATGGTTTAGACCCTGTCAAATAGTACAAATATTCTACCAAGGATGCGACATCACTACAAGAAAAGACATAGATATAGCAGCTGGTGGTTCTATTATGAAGAAAACCGAAACTGATGCTTACAAAATTATTGATAATACTGCTTCCCACTCGCATGAGTGGCACCAAGAAAAAGATATCATTAGATCATCTAAAGCAGCTAGAGCCGATTCTAGCCATGACTTAGATTCCATTTCCGCAAAGATAGATGCTTTCGAGAGACGAATGGAAAAGATGACTAAAGATATTCATGCTATACGAATTAGTTGTGAGCAGTGTGGAGGACCACATTTGACAAAAGATTGTCTCAGTATTGAATTAACAATGGAACAAAGAGAGAATATTTCATACATAAACCAAAGGCCTGGAAATAATTATCAGAATAATTATCAACCGCCAAGACCGATTTACAATCAAAACCAGAATTATAACCGAAATATTCCATACAATAACCAACAAGGTCCTAGCAATCAACAATTATCCAATAATACTTACAATCAGCAAAGACCGAATTTTCAAAACAAACCACCACAACAAATCGATGATAAAAAGCCGAATTTAGAAGATATGATGACGAAGCTAGTTGAAACTCAAACGCAGTTTTTCACATCTCAAAAACAAACCAATGAACAAAATGCTCAAGCATTTAGAAATCAACAAGCTTCTATTCAAAATCTGGAACAAGAAGTGAGTAACCTAGCAAGGTTAATAGGTGAAAGAAAACCGGGAAGTCTACCAAGCGATACAAATGCTAATCCCCGGAATGAAACAGCTAAAGCTATTACCACAAGAAGTGGTACAACACTTAAACCACCTGAAATACCTGTAACTTCTGATGAAACTATTCCTACTTCACAAGAACCACAACCTGATCAAGATAAGGAAAAAGAACCGGTAGTTGAAAAGGTTAATGAAGATAACACAGTTAAGGCTAAACCTTATGTTAAACCATACCAACCACCACTTCCTTACCCGAGTAAAATGAAGAAAGAAAAACTTGAAGCCGAGCAATCCAAATTCTTGGATATGTTTAAACAGATAAATGTAAATCTTCCTTTCATTGATGTAATTTCAGGAATGCCAAGATATGCTAAATTCTTGAAAGATCTGATCACGAATAGAAAGAAAATGGAAGAACTCTCGGCTGTTACTATGAATGCTAATTGTTCAGCAGTACTGTTGAATAAGATACCAGAAAAACTATCTGATCCAGGAAGTTTCACAATTCCATGTTTTCTGGGTAGTCTTAGTTCAATAGAAGCATTGGCAGACTTAGGTGCTAGTATAAATTTAATGCCGTATTCACTATACGCTAAACTAGACCTTGGAGAATTGAAACCAACCAGAATAAGCATACAACTAGCCGATAGATCAATAAAATATCCTAGAGGGATAATGGAGAACATGCTAGTTAAAGTTGGTACTTTAGTATTCCCAGTAGATTTTGTTGTTTTAGACATGGAAGAAGATTCTCAAGTTCCTCTCATATTAGGAAGACCATTCTTAAACACGGCTAAAGCAATGATAGACGTGTTCGGTAAGAAACTGACCCTAAGTATAGAGGATGAGAGTGTTACCTTTTCAGTTGATAGAGCAATGCAACAACCACAATCTGCAGATGATACATGTTATTATATTAAAACTATAGATGCACATGCAGAATTATTAGAAGAATTTCCAGAATTACAAGGAACAGGAGAATGTTCTTTAGGAGAAGGAAATGAACCAATTGATGAAGCTGAAATGTTAGCTACACTTATAGCTAATGGATATGAACCAACAACAGAAGAAATTCAAATGCTAAAAGAAGAAGACAGATATCGATATAAATCATCGATAGAAGAACCTCCAAAATTAGAGTTAAAGCCACTTCCAAACCATTTGGAATACGCTTATTTACATGGTGAATCTGAATTACCTGTAATAATATCGTCTTCTCTTACTGAAAATGAGAAATCACAACTCATTTCTGTGTTGAAAGCTCATAAACCAGCCATTGCATGGAAGATTCATGATATTAAAGGAATAAGTCCTTCGTATTGCACACATAAAATCCTTATGGAAGAAGGTCATAAAACGTATGTGCAACGCCAACGAAGACTAAATCCTAATATGCAAGATGTAGTTAAGAAATAGATTATTAAACTGCTAGATGCAGGTTTGATATATCCAATTTCTGATAGTCCATGGGTAAGCCCAGTTCAATGCGTACCTAAGAAGGGTGGCATGACTGTCATTACAAATGAGAAAAATGAGCTTATTCCTACTAGGACTGTAACAGGATGGCGTGTATGTATTGATTATAGAAAATTAAATGACGCCACCAGAAAAGATCACTTTCCCTTACCTTTCATAGATCAAATGTTGGAAAGATTAGCCGGAAATAGTTACTACTGTTTTCTAGATGGATTTTCCGGATATTTTCAAATTCCAATAGCACCCGAAGATCAAGAGAAAACCACATTCACGTGCCCTTATGGTACTTTTGCTTACAAACGCATGCCATTTGGACTTTGCAACGCCCCTGCAACCTTTCAAAGGTGTATGATGGCGATTTTTCATGACATGATAGAAGAATGCATGGAAGTATTCATGGATGACTTTTCAGTCTTCGGTGATACATTTAAATCATGTCTAGTTAATCTGGAACGAATGCTAATTAGATGCGAAAAATCAAATCTAGTACTTAATTGGGAGAAATGCCATTTCATGGTTAAAGAAGGCATCGTTCTTGGACATAAAATTTCAAAAGAAGGAATTGAAGTGGATAGAGCTAAAGTAGATGTAATTGCTAAACTTCCACATCCCACCAATGTTAGAGGAGTTAGGAGTTTTCTAGGGCATGCCGGTTTTTACCGACGTTTCATAAAAGATTTTTCTAAAATTGCCACTCCTATGAATAAACTCCTAGAAAAGGATGCGCCATTCATCTTTTCAGATGAATGTATCAAATCTTTTAATATTCTTAAAGAAAAACTCACTAATGCACCAATCATGATAACACCAAATTGGAATCTACCATTTGAACTAATGTGCGATGCAAGTGATTTTGCAATGGGAGCCGTTTTAGGACAAAGGATTGAAAAACGATTTCAACCTATATATTATGCTAGTAAGACATTACAAGGAGCACAAACGAACTATACAACTACTGAAAAAGAACTCCTTGCTATTGTCTTTGCTTTTGACAAATTTCGATCATATCTCGTTCTAGCAAAAACGGTGGTCTATACCGACCATTCTGCTCTTAGATACCTATTTTCAAAACAAGATGCTAAACCAAGATTAATCCGTTGGATCTTACTCTTACAAGAGTTTGATATTGAAATCCGAGATAAAAGAGGAGCAGAAAATCTCGCCGCTGATCATCTTTCTCGTCTTGAAAATCCCGAATTAGAAGTTCTGAATGAATCAGCCATACAAGACAACTTTCCTGATGAATATCTATTGAAGATAGATTATAAAGAAATCCCATGGTTTGCAGACTATGCAAACTACTTAGTTTGTGGATTCCTTGAAAAAGGATTATCGTACCAAAGACGAAAGAAATTCTTCAGTGATATAAAACACTATTTCTGGGAAGATCCACATCTGTTTAAAAGTTGTCCCGATGGAATAATACGCCGATGTGTATTTGGAGATGAAGCTAGTAAAATATTAAACCATTGTCACACAGGACCAACAGGAGGGCATTATGGGCCTCAACTAACAGCAAGAAAAGTTTATGAAGCTGGATTCTATTGGCCTACAATTTACAAAGACGCACACCTTCTTTGCAAATCATGTGATGCATGTCAAAGGGCCGGAAAAATAAGTCAACGTGATGAAATGCCACAAAATGTCATCCAAGTATGTGAAGTATTTGACATTTGGGGTATTGACTTTATGGGTCCATTTCCAAAATCTCATAATAATCTATATATACTCGTAGCCATTGATTATGTATCTAAATGGGCGGAAGCACAATCTCTCCCAACTAACGATGCACGAGTTGTAGTAAACTTTTTAAAACGTCTTTTTGCAAGGTTTGGAACACCGAAAGCTTTAATAAGTGATCGGGGTACTCATTTCTGTAATAATCAACTTGAGAAAGTTCTTAAAAGATATGGAGTAACTCATAAAATCTCCACCGCATATCATCCACAAACAAGTGGACAAGTTGAAAATACAAACCGAGCTTTAAAACGTATTCTAGAGAAAACTGTAGGATCAAATTCGAAGGAATGGTCCATTAAATTGGAGGATGCACTCTGGGCTTTTAGAACAGCCTACAAAACTCCAATTGGAACCACACCTTTTAGACTTGTGTATGGAAAAGCATGTCATCTTCCAGTAGAAATTGAACACAAAGCATTTTGGGCTTTGAAGACATGTAATCTTGATTTACATGAAGCTGGACGTCTACGATTAAGTCAACTAAACGAATTAGAAGAATTAAGACATGAAGCATACGAAAATTCGTTAATCTATAAAGAAAGAACGAAGAAATGGCATGATAAAAGAATCAGAAGATCAAAAGAATTCAAAGAAGGAGACAGAGTTCTTCTTTTCAATTCACGATTCAAGCTATTTCCTGGAAAATTGAAATCAAGATGGTCTGGACCATTTATAGTCAAAAGAGTTTTCCCATACGGAACGATAGAATTGATAAATTCAAATGGGATTGAATTTAAAGTTAATGGTCACAGAGTTAAACATTACATACATGGTCCGATGGAAGTTGACAACGAAGTTAATCACAATTTCGACACCACAGCTAACTAAGTGTGGGGAGAATCAAGTCTTTAAAGAATAATATGAATTTCTGTTAGAGTTAGATTGTCTGTTTTCGTGTAGTTCTCGAAAATGGAACACGTATGGTCTTTCCCTAGCAGACCCTAAAGAACTAGTCTTCTCCCCCCATTCTGAATTTTTATTTTTTTTTAGGTTTTTACGAAATGAAGACTGCCTGTGAACTAAACCATGGTCTAATGCTACACGCTTTGATCACTAAACGTAATAATGACATACTCCCGAGTGAAATAGTATCAGTAATCAGAGAAAGAATGGACGGAGTTAGAAAAGGATCCAGATGCGAAGATAATAAGTTACAATTTGGTAAAGGAAAATCAAAATCCGCAGCGAAAAGAAGAGCACGACACCTAGAAAAATGTCACAAATGCGGAAAATGGTCACATGGAGGTAAATGTTCAAATAATCAAACCTATTCAAATACCGAATTTGTTACTTTATGCAGAGACGGACCGTTCATATGTTTAGAAGAAAAGACAATGAATGCTCGAGGTTACGCCTATGCAGCCATGGAAAACCAATTAAACCGACTATCTTATGAATATAATAGATCATATAACTAAGAAATCTATTTCACAGGTATGTCTGTACAGTTTTTATTTTTATTTTTATTTTTAACCTTTTGATAATAAACGCTAATTTGTTCGCTAAAAAGTATTAAATTGGTATTGAATAAAATTAGGTTTGGCGACCGAAATTATTGATATCCTCCAAAAATTTATTACGTCACTGCGAAATTTAACGTTTATTCTTAAGGTATAAATATCTTTAATCAATCAACACAAAATATTTCAAAAATTCGTCATGAGTTAAATTAGGTCTTGAAACCGAAATTACTTTACCGAAAAGAGGGGCGCATATTTTTGATAATATTTGATTGATTAAAAGTGGGATAAAAAAAAAAAAAAAAAAAAAAAGACAAAAAGATTTTTAATTTTATTTTTACTATGTTTTTAAAATTAATATTTAAATCTTAAATTAATATTGTAAACTTTGTAAAAACAATATTTTTAAAATTGTAAATATTTGAAAAATTAATATAAGTTTGGTATGAATTTATGAATTTTTAAATTAAGTTTGGTGTGAATTTTTAAGTTTTAAAATATGAAATTTTAATTTTATGCATTTCAAATTTTAAGTTTGGTGTGAATTTTGAATTTTTAATATGAAATTTTAAATTTTATATTTAAGTTGTGTGAATTTAAAAACAAAAATTTACTTTATCTCATTAAGTTAAAAATATGATTTTAAAATTCGTCGTAAGTTGAAGACTAGGTCTTTGAACCGAAATTGCTTTACCCGAGGGAGGGACGAGAACTTTTATTATCATTATTTTTAATCTTATTGATTTAAAGTATGCCAAAAACATTAAAAAAACCCAAAAATCTTAGCTTTTAAAACAATCGCTACAAAAAGACAAATTTTAAAATTTTGTCGGAGGACGGACTAGGACATCGATCCGAAACGACCTCGTCCTAAATAACAAGGGAAACAAAATTTTAAAATTAATTTCTTAATTGTTTTATAAGTTAAAGATTATAAAAAAAAAAAAAAAAAAAAAAAAAAAAAAAAAAAAAAAAAAAAGTAACTCCGCGACTCGCGGAGTTTTCAGTGAAAACCTCCGCGACTCGCGGAGGGACCAAATTACAGAAAAAAATAAAACAGCTGCACACGATCAGTCACTCCCACACACACAAAACACAGAAAAAAAACTGCGAAAAAGAGCTCGAGAAAACCCACGAAAATCATCCCAAAAACTCGATTTTTCACCGTTAATCTTCAAATTTTTCACTACAATCATGTTGAGGAGGATCTTATCTAAGAATTACTCAAGAAAACAGGTACAATTACACCCCAAATCACCTTTAAATCCGAATTTTAGTGTGTTCTTGAGCATATTTTCATAATTTGAATTTTGTTAATTTTTAGTGTAATTAGTGTTAAATTGTTAGTATATTATGCATGTATAACCTAGATTGATGCTTGTTAACATGATTTGAAGCCAAAAACTTCAAAATCTTTAGAATCTAGGGTTTGTGTTCTTGAGCAAAATTGGGGCTTTTTGATATAAACAGGTTATGGCCGATTTTTGTCATGAATTATTGCTAAATTGAGTAGTGTAACATGTCTAGGTAGTTAAAAGATCCAAACTTTGAGCCTAAACATGATTTTGAGAATTAAAGTGGACTTTTTCAAGTCCAAAATTCATGAACTTGATTTTTGAAAGATAATGCCATTTGAGACTTGTTTATTTGCTAGTAATGATTATTTTGACATGTTATTTGAGTTGAATGCTTATGAACTTGGCGAAAATTTTCGTATATGCTTATTTGAAAAAGTGTAGATTTGATAAAAATGTGAAAATGAGCTTAAGTTTGATATAAATTGATAGTGTCATTGTAATTATTTTGATTGATGATTTTGCTGACACTAATGCATATTTGGATGCACAAAATTTGTGTTTGATGTGTTTTGCAGAATGAAAGGGGTGAATCTTCATCCCAAGCCCGTCACGCTCCTGCTGAGAACTTGGAACAACAGGAGGTAGATAACTACTACAAGCAGGATGTACCTCATCCAGTCATGACCTTTTCAGATATGCACTTGGAACAGTTGCACCCGAACCTGCGATTTGACAGACTTTGGATAGATTATCCAAAATATCAACGGGGTTTGCATACTCTTCACTCTAAGGTTGTTGAGGTACCGAGGGTCATAGAATGGGGACCCTTGGAAGCTGTAGAATTGGCCGGGCCAATTAGGGAATTACTGGTACAGAGGTATGGTAATTCTTCTTTTAATGACTGGATATGTTTATTCACCATACGCAGACCTGTATATAAAGTATGGTGTGAAGAGTTGTTATGTAGTATAGAGTTGAATGATCGGGTAGCCAGTTTAACCGATCGTTCTTTTATTAGATTTTTGTTAGGCGGTTCGATGCGCCACATGTCTTTACTGGACATGGCTCAGGCTTTACGTATATATACGCCTGAGGAATTAGCGTCTGCCGATTGTAGAGGATTGATACTAAACGGTAGGAAAATAGATGAAAATTTTGATACACACGGTGTGTGGAGTCAAATGACAAGCCATCACCGTTTTAAAGGGGGAAACTACTTTTATTTGGATATAGATAGAGCCGAATTAAGAGTAATACATAGGTTTTTAGCTAACTCGATTACACAAAGGGGTAAAAACAAAGAAAAGGTAAATGAACAAGATCTGTTTTACCATATGTGTATTCGAGACCCACACAGCGCTGTAAGTATACCATATTGTGTGGGTTATTATTTATCAGCTATGGTTCGAGGGATGCGTCCACATAGCATAATAGGGGGTGGTATTTTTATTACTTTGATTGGTGAATATCTCGGTGTGGATATAAGTCGGGGGGGATTATTAGTAGAAGAGCCGGAACCCCGCGACACTATAGGTTTAAATGTGTACCATGGTGCGAAAGTTTTGAAGCGGCGAAACAACGCCGCAGTACGATACAATGGTAGACATCCACAAGTAGAGAGAAACCAGGAACAAGGTAATGTAGGAGGGGGGCAAGAAATGCATAGGTTTATAGCTTCTCAGGAATACGAAAATGCTAGACAGAGAGCATTTGAAGATTGGCAAGTTCATCAGAACCAGATCATAGCGCATTGCCAACATATAGGTAGAAACTATATTCCTACACCGAAGCCCGTCTTCCCTCCTTGGTCGATAGAGATGCAGCCACCATATCCTACGTATGACCCTGCCGAAGCATTCTATAGCACTTATGGTTATGCGTGGAATCCCTATTGGTACCAATATCATCCTTAGTTTACTTATTATTTTTTATTATTTTGTAATTTGTAATTATTGATATATTTAATATTTTTGTTAATATTGTAATCATTTTTATAATTATCTAACTTTTATTCTTAGATTTTAATAATTTTTGAATGTGGGGTAATAAACCAAACTTCAAAAATATGTATATATGTTTGCAGTTTATCTTATGTACACAACAGGGTAAAACAACGCATTTTCAAAGACTGGCATTAAGTTCAGCAAAAGCAAGTAATTTTGACGACAAAGATGCAAAATATATGTGAAATAACAACAAAACGGAATGAACAAATGATGTGCACCATTTATCATTCAGCAAACAAACGCCAATATATTTGGAAACTTTGGTAAAAATTTAATCATTTTCACACAAATCACCCTCAATAATTTAAATTGTTACTGATTTCTTGCAAATGAGGGCATTGCAAGATCTTAAGTGTGGGAAGGGATTAAATTCTTTCGGATTTTAAAATTTTTATATTAAACACTTGGTTACCATTAAAAATACTAGTAAAGCAGTAGTTGTATTAGAATCTAGTGCTCTCTGATAATAAAGAACAGCCCTGGTCTTATATACTGACTACCCAATTCTAGTAAAATTTTTCAAAATTTTCAATTAAATGAATTCAAAAACATGTTTATACATATTTATGAACGATAAAACTAGGTTTTAACACCGAAATTATTGTTACCTCAAAAAGGACATAAATTGAGAAACAAACTAAAACGTCAAAATTCATTTAAAATGGAATAGAGGACGATAAAAAGAAAAATAAAAAGCCAAGTGTGGGAAAATTTACCAAGTTATTTTAAACATATGCCACATATATTTGTAACAAATAACTGAAAATACTTTTGCTTTGAACTAAACTAAACTGTTTTACCCAATGAAAGAAAAGAAGAGATGGATCTACACGATGAATCAATTCCATCATTAAAAGGAAGTAAAGTCTTCCGAAAAAGACACGCGCTTCTTGATTTAGGTCATGAAGTTGTCGTCCAGACCAGCTGTAGGTTGACGAAAAATCTAGAAAAGTCATCACTAAAATCAGCAGGAAATCCACGGACCTCAGCATTAAACAGGGTCGCCAAGTGGTCAGATTTATCCTAACCATGAGAAGGATTTATCTCGTACAATGGGGAGGCACCGTGCAAATTAGCTGGATAAGACTAATGAATCAGATCCCCAGAAAGGATAATCTCCTTAAAGATTAAAAATCAGCTTTTAAGCCTGATATTACTCAATCCTAGAGATTGACCTTAAAGATTGAGAATTACAAACTCATGGAATTCAATGATATCTAAACTCGAGCTTGAACGAGAAAATATTTTGATCAAAATTATAAACCGATTTGTTTTCTGAAAACCCTATTTTCAATGCGTTCATTACCATTGAACGTAAAATCCTAGGAATTCACCTAGAATTCATTAGGTCACCTGAACCAAATCGGGTGTCAACCGTAAGAACGGTGGTTGCATAGCATGGTCAAAGACAGGACCTTGTGCCAGACCGACAAATTATAAGGGTGAGCTTTACTATTGCTCCTACCAAGAATAGTAATTGCGTCCGACACGTTATAGACCATAATCAAAAGCATGTCACGGGACATTGCCTTAACAGTTGCTTGTTCAACGCTTTCCTTTACAACCGGACGGTAGTTTGCCGAAAGGTAATATACGGAACAAGTAAACTGGACGTGTTGCTTTCCAAATACAAGGTTAGCAAGTGGGTGACACAAAACCGCAAGTTTTGAGCTAAAATTTTCAATTCTGAAACCCACCAAACCCACAAAAATATTTTGCAAACACCGGTAAAGGGTTATTCCGGAAAACTTATCTAGGGTAAAAACTAGATTTAATTTTCAAAAGATCAAATGTTTTCATAAAGATCCAATTTCCTTAATGGATCTAAATTTTTATAGTCATGTGGGACTGTAAACCATATCGTTACTACCATTGTTTATACCACCGTATAGAAATCACTGATGTACAAAGTGTGAAGAATAAAGAAGTGATTCTAGTATTTCAAGACGATATTGCTTGAGGACAAGCAACGCTCAAGTGTGGGAATAATTGATAATGCTAAAAACGAACATATATTTCATAGCATTATTCCTCAAGAAAGACAAGCTTTTAGTTGCAATTGTTCTATTTACAAGTGATATTCGTTTAAATAATAAAAGGTGAAGACAAAAGACAGATTCGACGATTTGAAGACGCAAACGACCAAAAAGCTCAAAAGAACAAAAGACAATCAAAAAGGTTCCAATTATTGATAAGAAACGTCTCGAAATCACAAGAGTACAAGATTCAAAACGCAAAGTACAAGATATTAAATTGTACGCGAGGACGTTCGAAAATCCGGAACCGGGACTAGAGTCAACTCTTAACGCTCGACGCAACGGACTAAAAATTACAAGTTAACTATGTATATAAATATAATATAATATATAATTAATTATATTAATTATATATATAATATATATATATTTAAAACCGTCGGCAGCAGGAAACTCCAAGGGTGTAAACTGAAAATACCTCTCCGCGACTCGCGGAGTTTGAAGGCCATTTTGCCGCGAGTCGCGGAGCCCCAAAAATCATTCCTGGCTATAAATCAACCCGAATTCTGATCAAAATCATGATCATTTTTTCTTCTCATTCATACGAAGTAATATATATTTATATTTATAATTTATATTTTAATTTTAATTATAATTCTAATAATAAGGGTATGTTAGCGAATGTTGTAAGGGTGTAAGTCGAAATTCTGTCCGTGTAACGCTACGCTATTTTTAATCATTGTAAGTTATGTTCAACCTTTTTATATTAATGTCTCGTAGCTAAGTTATTATTATGCTTATTTAAAACGAAGTAATCATGATGTTGGGCTAATTACTAAAATTGGGTAATTGGGCTTTGTACCATAATTGGGGTTTGGACAAAAGAACGACACTTGTGGAAACTAGACTATGGGCTATTAATGGGCTTTATATTTGTTTAACTAAATGAAAGTTTGTTAATGTTAATATAAAGATTTACAATTGGGCGTCCCTATAAATTACCATATACACTCGATCGGACACGATGGGCGGGGTATTTATATGTACGAATAATCGTTCATTTAACCGGACACGGGAATGGATTAATAGCCACTAGAATAATTAAAACAGGGGTGAAATTACATTCAAGGGTAATTGGTGTAATTGTTAACAAAGTAGTAAAACCTTGGTTTACACGCAGTCGATAACCTGGTGTATTCATTAAACAAAGTATTAAAACCTTGTTACAATTCGAATCCCCAATTAGTTGGAATATTTATCTTCGGGTATAATAATAATTTGACAAGGACACTTGCAATTTATATTTATGACTGATGGACTGTTATGGACAAAAACCAGACGGACATATTGAATAATCCAGGACAAAGGACAATTAACCCATGGGCATAAAACTAAAATCAACACGTCAAACATCATGATTACGGAAGTTTAAATAAGCATAATTCTTTTATTTCATATTTTATTTCCTTTATTTTATATTTAATTGCACTTCTAATTATCGCACTTTTATTTATTGTTATTTCATTTTATCGCACTTTTAATTATCGTACTTTTTAATTATCGCAATTTAATTTTTATCGCATTTTTATTATTCGCAATTTCATTATCGTTATTTACTTTACGCTTTAATTTAAAGTCTTGTATTTATTTTATATTTTACATTAGGTTTTAACTGCGACTAAAGTTTTAAAATCGACAAACCGGTCATTAAACGGTAAAAACCCCTCTTTATAATAATAATATTACTTATATATGTATTTGTATTTTTATAAAAGTAAACTAATATAGCGTTGAGCTTTGCTTAAAGATCTCCCTGTGGAACGAACCGGACTTACTAAAAACTACACTACTGTACGATTAGGTACACTGCCTATAAGTGTTGTAGCAAGGTTTAAGTATATCCATTCTATAAATAAATAAATATCTTGTGTAAAATTGTATCGTATTTAATAGTATTTCCTGCTAAAATTTAATAGTATTTTATACCCCTCTGCTTCCACATCATGTGCATTTGCTCATATTAGAGATATTACTTGGAGTCATTCATGACATATTTCAAAAGATGTTGCATTCGAGTCGCTGAGTTCATCAAGATTATTATTAAGTCAATTATATTTGGATATATTATGAAATGCTTTACATGCCTGTCAACTGTCGATGTAACGAAAGTTTGTCTTTTAAAAACGAATGCAATGTTTGTAAAATTTATCATATAGAGGTCAATTACCTCGCGATGTAATCAACTGTTGTGAATCGTTTGTAATCGATATGAACTTCGTTCGGATGGATTAGGACGGGTCTCTACATTATCCACTGAATGACAAACATATAATTAACAAGAAACACGTGAAGATAACGATAAAGTAAAGTGCAAGAAACGTAAGAAACAAAGGAATTTTAATTTGTTTAAGTCTGATAAAATGATATATGGGTTACAATTTATAAGGAAAAAAACGAAATCCTTTCCAAAACAGAAAAACTTGCGTTTGGTTCACCCATCTTCCAAAAACATTCAATCCATGCCAACATTCTCGTGTTTGGTTCACATATCTTGCGTTTCGTGAGATCAGCAGCTTCAGCAACTGTTTTTCTTTTTCTTTCGTTTAACATCTTCAAACCCAAAAAATCTCCCACCAAGTTCATATTGTGACAAGATGTGATCCAATCAAACATTTGATGCCTCAAGCTATACTACACTCATAACTTATAGGGAGATTTGCTCGGTTTCTTAGTCCTAGATTTGAGTTATTAGAATCGCTAACAGGCCACCGATCTCAAAGGATCTCATTCTCCATTATCGAATTGGCTCGTTATGGAAAGACGCTCCTCTTTTTTGTAAGCACAATGGAATCGCTCTGAGTATGTTGCCAATTTATACATCTATAAAATAAGTAGGCAGCTTCTTGGTTCTTTGAAACTCTTGTCCTTGAGAGGGGGAGATTCTATGACATCAGCTAGCTAAGATTTGAAGATTTTGAATGAACCCTTACCAGATCACCATTTTGACTTCATTTAACCTACCCATCTGAAACAACCCAACCCGTATTTAAACCGGCCCGTAATTTTTTTTTTCTTTAATACATTAATATTTAGGTCCCAATTATGTTTCCGAAAACATCTTTAACACAAATAATAAGTTCAATAAACTTTTAAAACATTTAATACATAGTTTAAATATCCGAACGGGCAACACGACCCGACCATTTTAATTTCCAACAAAATTGAACATGGTGATTGGGGATGCGCTACCCAATCCTAATCAATACAAAAGCACGTCTTCTAAAGCAATCTACGTAAGTCCACTAGTTCCCACGCTTACCCGAGCCACCGCCTCCATGCAATCTATAAAAAAATGTAAACAACGAGAGGGTAAGCTAACGCTTAGTGAGTGAGAATATACTACGTACATATATATGCATAAAATGGACACGCCACATTAATAATCGAATAACACATACCGGAGCATCTGTGATGCCCCGTACAAAACCATCGTGTACGAATCATCAACAACTGGATCATTACAAGGTTAAGTACTATATGCTGTAATAAAAGAAGTTGCATTCACGATAAAAAAGATGACATCATAGCCGACGTCAATTGTTTTACACCAACAGTATGCTTTTACGAATAGCAAGCATGAATAAATGTATGTGACCCTTAGGTCGTTACAAAACATAGTTTCAAATGTATTAAAGTTTGAATGCAAGATAAACAGTTCATGCGGCGATAACACTAGAGCAGCGGGTGTCTACGGCAAGACTAGCACGACAGCGAAAGCAAATAACCTTAAGCACCTGAGAAAAACATGCTTAAAAACATCAACACAAAGGTTGGTGAGCTATAGTTTAAGTATAACAGTATGTAAGGTAGGCCACGAGATTTTAGTGCTACAAAGAGCGTTTCAAAATAGTATGATAAAGTATATGTTAACCGTGGGCACTTGGTAACTAACTTAACGTTTATACCCCCTGAAAGTACACTTGGCAAGTGCGTATGTTTACGAAGTATTAAACACTCATTAAATGCTAGCACTACTAGCCCGAGTGGAGATATCAAACCCTATGGATCCATATCTAAGATTCGCGTTCACCGGTTCAAAAACCAATGACTAAACGTTACCGAGCTAAAGGAAATGTTTCTGCCGTTATATAACCCACACATATATAAAGTTTAAGTACTCGTGCCTAGTATGTAAAACATAAAATCAGCATGCATTCTCAGTTCCCAAAATAAGTTAAAGTAAAAAGGGAATGCTATAACTCACAATGATAAAGTAGCGGTAAAGTATGACTCGGAAAGTAAGCAAGTAATGAAGGTTGTCCAAACGGGTCCTCAACCTAAGTCAAATAGTACTAAGTCAGTAAATCGTTCGAAAAGGTTTAAAATTATGTAAATAAGGTCTTAAAGGTCATCATCATTCATCATCAAACAAAAGGTGTAAAGTAAGTTTCGTTTATGAAAGTAGTTTAAAACAAAGGCTGACTTTGATCAGTCACCACGGCCTCTACCCTTACTGAAATAAGGTGAGACCAGTGGCCATGGCTCCGTATATGAGTCCTTTAAGTGTGGTAAAATTTATAGAAGCAAACTCATATTATTTTGACTGTGGCGATGGTCTAAGTGCGAGTAGGTCAGAAATTTCTGCACAACGTTAAAAGGACATAGTGACGATCGGAGGGCCATAAATCCTAAACCGTAACTCGGATTAAGACGAGTCCTATATGAAAAGTTATCTACTCGAACAGAGCTATCTGAAAATCAACATTAAAACAGCCCAGGTCTTACTGATCAGACCCAGAAACTGCAAAACACTAGGGTCAGTAGGTTCCGGTGGTTCTTGGTGCTCGATGCTTATCATGGTTCTCATCCTTGATGCATATAGCTTCAAGTGTACAACTCGTTGATATGTTTGCATCATTTTCACCAAGGTTTGACCATCATAACCCATGTATAAGTCTAAGACATGAAGCACAACTCACTTAAGTGTTGCAAGTGTTTTGATGAACCAAAGTTACATCAAAGTCTTAGATTCAACACATACATGAAATGTAAAAGTAATATTAACCAAGCTTTGACTATTAGGACACAAGTGTAGGTCTAAGACATGTAGCACAACTCACTTAAGAGTTGTATAAAGTTTAATGAACCAAAGTTACATCAAAGTCTTAGATCTAACACATACATGAACTTTAAAACTAATAATAAGTTACAAACTTGAAAGTAAACTTATGAAATCAAGATCTTAAGTTGTAGAACATAATTCTTAGTTAGATCTTGAAGATCCAAGACTCAAAAGTCTAGATCAAGCATAAGTATACAAAGTTATAATTAAAGAAAGCTTACTTACATGTTCTTGAACTTTCAAAGTTAACTTTTAGTTCAAGATTAATGAGATCAAAGTTAACTAGTAACATTTGACCAATTTCAACCAACAAACATGAATTTAAAATGCATAATATGAAGTAAATAAACTAAGTAACTAGTAACTAGTTCATGGGTTGTTCATACTTTAAAGATTCAAACCAAATTTTGATCTTTAAGAATGTAAACTTATAAGTTTACAAACATGATTCACAAGTATGATTTTTACAACTATGAACTTACAAACTTTAAAACAACATATGTAGAACATAAACTAGTAAGTTTAGTTCTTGAGTGTTCTTGAAATTACAAGATAAAAGAAGAATGAAACTAGTAAGTTTGATTCTTGAAACTAGTAAGTAAATAATAAATAACAACTTGTAAGTAAGTAATAACAACAACAAATAACAAAACAATAATCAAAGAACAAGTGATGATGATGATTATGTATATATGTAATTCGGTTTTTAAGTAAAGAAGGAAGAAGAAAAACTTTGAACATTTTACTTACAAGTTGAGAGAAAAAGAGAGGAGATGTTGAGAGAAAAGTAAGATGTAAATTTGAAGTGAAGTGTGTGTGTGAGAATACAAGTAAATGAAGTAGTAAAAAAAAAGTTTTTGAACTCCCTTGCCATAAGTTGGCCGACGGTTTTTAGCTCCATGGGGGGGAGGGATTAGTTCATTAGTCACTAGCATGTAAAGCTCTTTAAAGTTGGTTACAAGGTGGTTGTTTATGGGAATGATGTGCAACTAGATTCCATGTGCATAAAACTAACTAGTTAAACTCTAAGGTGATACTTACATGTAGTAGAAATGGATAGGTAATCAAATAAGGTGTAGGGCGGGCTTATAAGTCTATATTCATGAGTCCATTAACATTAAACAAGCCCAAGTTCCAATAATTAACAAATAAGTCCAATTAAAGCCCAAGTAACTAACTAATAACCATAGTTAATTAAAATGATTAATAAAATCAATCATGAATGTAAATAATACTCTAAAAATATTATTCGTGAAAGTTTCGTGTGTCACAAAGATGTTTCGGGCAATTTAAGTCAAGTACGGGCAATCATGGCAACATGTAAATGTAATAACATACATTCGTTTAATCACACGTATTAATAATAATAATTATTAATAAATAAAACGTTGGAAAATCCAGGGTCGTTACATTACCCACCTGTTAAAGAAAATTTCGTCCAGAAATTTTAAGCTGAGGTAGATGGAGGAGTCGGGAAAAGGTGAGGATACTTCCGCATCATTTGATCCTCTCGCTCCCAAGTAAACTCAGGTCCTCGTTTGGCATTCCATCATACCCGAACGATCGGAATCTTGTTGCGTTTTAAAGTTTTGATCTCTCGATCCATAATTTCAACAGGTTCTTCCACAAAGTGGAGTTTTTCATCAATTGTAAGTTCCTCAAGTGGTATGATAAGTTCAGGTGCAGCAAGACACTTCTTCAAGTTTGACACGTGGAAGGTAGGATGAACTGAGCTCAATTGTGCTGGTAGATGCAAACGGTAAGCAACGGGTCTAACACGTTCCAAGATTTCAAAAGGACCAATGTATCGTGGGTTTAACTTTCCACGTTTTCCAAAGCGAATCACACCCTTCCAAGGTGCAACTTTCAACATTACACGGTCACCAACGTTGAATTCAAAGTCTTTACGTTTAAGATCGGCATAACTCTTTTGGCGATCACGGGCAGTCTTAAGTCTAGCTTGAATCTGAGCAATCTTCTCCGTTGTTTCATGGACTACCTCGGGTCCGGTGATTTGCTTTTCGCCTACTTTGGCCCAACAAATAGGAAATTGGCACTTACGGCCATACAATGCTTCAAAAGGTGCAGCATTAATGCTCGAGTGATAACTGTTGTGGTACGAGAATTCGGCTAATGGCAAATGCCTTTCCCAGGCCTTTCCGAAATCAATAACACATGCACGCAACATGTCCTCTAAAGTCTGAAGCGTTCGTTCACTTTGCCCATCTGTCTGTGGGTGATATGCAGTACTCATGTCAAGACGAGTTCCCATGACTTCTTGCAAAGAACGCCAAAATCTAGAAGCAAAACGGCGATCGCGATCGGAGATGATCGATAAAGGTACACCATGACGAGATACAACCTCCTTGATGTATAGTTGAGCAAGTCTCTCCATTGTATCTGTTTCCTTCATCGCTAGAAAGTGTGCAGATTTAGTAAGGCGGTCAACAATAATCCAAATAGTATCGTATCCGCCCACCGTCTTCGGCAGCTTAGTAATGAAATCCATTGTGATCCTTTCCCACTTCCATTGTGGGATTTCCGGTTGTTGAAGTAAACCAGAAGGTCTCTGATGCTCGGCTTTAACCTTCGAGCAAGTCAAACACTTACCAACATAAGTCGCAACGTCCTTTTTAAGATTCGGCCACCAATACTGTTCTTTAAGGTCATGGTACATTTTGCCCGCTCCAGGATGAATCGAATATCTCGATTTGTGTGCTTCATCAAGTATAAGGTTCCGTAGATCTCCATAAAGAGGTACCCAAATTCTTCCGGCATAACATCGGAGTCCAGACTCCCTAACCTCGAATCGAGAGGCAAGTATGTTCAAATGTTCGTGAGATATATTCTCCTTCTTGAGAGCCTTAACTTGGGCTACTCTGATCTGGTTGTTGAGGTTCGAATGGATGGTGATGTTCAGAGCCCTAACACGAAGAGGTGCCGTCCTCTCCTTTCGGCTTAAAGCGTCAGCTACAACATTGGCCTTGCCAGGGTGATAATGGAGTTCACAATCATAGTCGTTGAGCATCTCGATCCATCGACGCTGTCTCATATTCAGTTGCTTCTGATCAAAGATGTGCTGGAGACTCTTGTGATCGGTGAAGATAGTGCTCTTAGTTCCATACAAATAATGTCTCCACAATTTAAGCGCAAAGACAACGGCTCCAAGTTCGAGATCATGAGTAGTGTAGTTCTGCTCGTGAATCTTCAATTAGCGGGAGGTATAGGCAATAACTTTTGATCGTTGCATCAGTACACAACCAAAACCACTCTTCGATGCATCACAATAAACAACAAAGTCGTCACTGCCCTCAGGAAGTGATAGGATAGGTGTGGTGGTTAACTTTTTCTTCAAAGTTTGAAATGCTGATTTGTGTGCAGGTTCCCAAATGAACTTCTTGCCCTTGTGAGTCAGCGTGGTCAAAGGACGCGCAATCAGAGAAAATCCTTCAATGAACCTTCGGTAGTAACCGGCGAGACCTAAGAATTGGCGAATGTGAGTTGGAGTTGTGGGGGTCTCCCACTTGCTGATAGCTTCAATCTTGGCGGGGTCAACTTTGATACCCTGGTCGCTCACAACATGACCCAAAAACTGTACTTCCTTCAACCAAAATTCACACTTGGAGAATTTGGCATAAAGTTGCTCTTGTCTCAAGAGCTCAAGTACTAGTCAGAGGTGTTGCTCATGCTCTTCTTCGCTCTTAGAGTAGATGAGGATATCATCTATGAAGACGATAAAAAACTTATCCAAGTACGGCTTGCAGACACGATTCATGTGATCCATGAACACGGCAGGTGCATTTGTTAATCCGAATGGCATCACGAGAAACTCATAATGACCATAACGAGTTCTAAATGCAGTTTTCATCACGTCACTTTCCTTCACCCTCAACTGGTGATAACCGGATTGTAAATCGATTTTTGAGGAAACGCTCGATCCTTGTAGTTGATCAAAAAGATCATCAATGCGGGGAAGAGGATACCGATTCTTGATTGTCAATTTGTTGAGTTCACGGCAGTTGATACACATATGGAAGGATCCATCCTTCTTCTTTACAAACAATACAGGTGCGCCCCAAGGCGAGAAACTTGGTTGGATAAATCCTCGATCTAACAGCTCTTGTAGTTGACTCTTAATTCTTGCATCTCGGAAGGTGCGAGTCTATAAGGTGCGCAAGCTACAGGTGTAGCTCCTGGCACTAAATCAATCTGAAACTCTACTGCTCTTGGCGGCGGTAATCCAGGCAATTCTTCAGGGAAGACATCGGAAAATTCGTTCACAATTCGAACGTCGTTCACGCTCTTCACCTCAGTTTCTACCATTTTCACATGCGCTAGGACAGCAAGACGTCCCTTCTTCATAATCTTTTGCGCTTTCACGCAACTAATGAGGTTCAGCTTCGAGGTACATCTCTCTCCGTAGATGATCAGTGGCTCACCGTCTCCGTGTGGTATACGAAGAGCTTTGTCTCCACAAATAATATCGGCCCTTATCTTTCTCAACCAATCCATACCGACGATCACGTCAAAACTTCCCAATTTGATGGGTATCAAATCAATTTCGAAATCTGCACCAGCTATGTTGATAATAGCTCCTCGACTAATATGGTCAACTTTCTCAAGTTTTCCATTGGTGACCTCGACAAGCATACTCTCTTTTAACGGGACTAATGACCAATTAATCTTATCGTAAAAATGTCTACATACATAACTTCTATCCGCACCAGTATCAAACAAGACAGAAGCTAAAAGATTATTGATTTTGAATATACCTATCACCAAGTCACGGTTTTCGCGTGCGTCCCTTGCATTAACATTGAAAGCTCTAGCACGCGGTGGTCTGCCATCTTTTCTCTTATTTGGACACGCATTTCTGAAATGGCCCGTCTGCCCGCATTCATAACATTTATTCGGCCCGTTGGTGTTCGGCTTCCCATTCAAAGTGGTGACCTTGCAGTCTTTTCCAACATGCCCAGACCATTGGCACTTCTCGCAGACAACATTGCAATACCCAGTGTGGTGTTTGTAACACCTCTTGCATTGTGGTAAGGTTCCCTTGTAGTTCGGGCTCGTGTTGGTGTTCGGATTAGGGTTTCCACCGTTGTTGTTTCCCCTAAAACCCTCATGTCGTTTCGCCGGGTTTTGATCATAGTTCCTTCCCCTGTTGTTGTTGTTGTGGTTATCCCATTTGCGCTTCTCACTAGTACCCACTTCAGACTTAGTTTTCTCCGGTTCATCGATGGTTATTTGATTCATTAAAGTGTGCGCCATGCGTATCGCTTCTGGGACATTTGGTGGTTTGGACGAGGTGACGTTTCCTTTAATGCTCTTAGGGAGTCCCCAGAAGTATCTCTCCATTCGCTTGAATTCTGGGGTGACCATTGTCGGACACATCAGGGCTAGTTCCAAAAATCTCCTGTTGTAACCATCAAGGTCGTTCCCAACGGCCTTTAACGGCATGAATTCCATTTCCATCTTTTGGATTTCGGTTCTTAGACAATACTCCTCAATCATGGCACACTTAAATTCTTCCTATGGCGTAGCATACGCCTCATCAATGCCTTGTGCCTGTGCCATTATGTTCCACCACGTGAGCGCGCCATCAGATAGCGTGTAAGAAGCAAATTTGGTTTTGCTGTCCTCTGAACAGTTGCTAACTCGGAATACTGATTCAAGTTTCTCGAACCATCTGGTGAGACCAACCGGTCCCTCAGTGCCGCTGAAGTTATGTGGTTTACATCTCTGGAATTCCTTGTAAGTACACCCATTTCGAACGGGTTGAATAACCGGTGGCGGTGGCGGTGGCGGTGGAGCTTGGGGTTGCATTTCCGCAATTGCTGCGGCTACACGTTCTTGGATCATCTCTTCAATTTGAGCAGCAGTAGGTGTGGATCGACCGTTAGCCATGGTGTTCTAAACAAAAATTTTGACTCAAGTCAAAATCCAGCATTCAATATAGTAATAATACAGTACATAGTAACCAACATGGAATCAAAACATCACATGTTATTAAATAACGCATCTAGGTGCAAATACCACAGAATCATCGTACAGTAGTGTAAATAGAACATCGTGCAAAGATTAAATAACGCAAAGTTCCATTCATTAATAATACTAAGTTTCATACATCTGAATAAGTCCGTACAATACATGAGTAATACAATAAACTACAACTAGATTACATAATGAAATCTATATACAAAAGCCCTACGGTGAAGGTGGGTGAAGGATGTCCATAACATGGGCCATCTGGTCCTCTAGCTCAGCAACTCGAGCTCGGAGGATCTCCATCTCCCTTGTCAATTCCTCGACAGTGGGAGATGGTGGGGCAGGCGGTTCTGGCGGTGCGGGTGGTGCACACATTACATAACGGGGTGCAGATGTTCCGGCTCCAGAAATAGTCAGTACGTAACGGGGTGCCTTACGCACTTGTGGGTCGGCAGGATACGACACAAGCCACTTACGGGCAGTAACCCTACGACGCTGACCAAACGCGTCAGTGAAGGATCGTCCTCCGTTGATCCCCGAAATGATGGTACCGTTGAAGCGATACCGCTTCTTCGGCGGGGTGGAGGGTTGCTGAACAGGTGCATCGGGGTCCTCCTCGTCGGAGTCATCTGAGGAGGTGTCGTCGGATGAAGCATCAGTGGATGACGGGTCGTCCGAATCATGTGGTGGCTGTACGGGTGACTGAACTGGCCGTCCTTGAGCGGCCATCATCTGTTGGTAACGAGCGGGTCCGATCGGAATGAGACATCCATCAGGGGCACGTCGGCACCAATGGCGATACCGGTTACAGAAAGGACCTTCCCCGAACTCTGCGGGAATCACAATCTCACCGAAGAGGGGCTGTGATCCTGAGGGCCCGGGGGCAGATGGAGCTGGAATCTCCGAAGGGTCCTGGGCTCCGCTAGAAGTAACCACTGGAGCAGGCGCCTGGCTGCTAGTCCCGGAAGATGAAGCGCAGGGGTCACTCGTGGGTAGCGGGATCGGTGTGTCGGCAGCAGCAGCAGGTGAGTGAGAATATACTACGTACATATATATGCATAAAATGGACACGCCACATAAATAATCGAATAACACATACCGGAGCATCTTTGATGCCCCGTACAAAACCATCGTGTACGAATCATCAATAACAGGATCATTACAAGGTTAAGTACTATATGCTGTAATAAAAGAAGTTGCATTCACGATAAAAAAGATGACGTCATAGCCGACGTCAATTGTTTTACACCAACAGTATGCTTCTACGAATAGCAAGCATGAATAAATGTATGTGACCCTTAGGTCGTTACAAAACATAGTTTCAAATGTATTAAAGTTTGAATGCAAGATAAACAGTTCATGCGGCGATAACACTAGAGCAGCGGGTGTCTACGGCAAGACTAGCACGACAGCGGAAGCAAATAACCTTAAGCACCTGAGAAAAACATGCTTAAAAACGTCAACACAAAGGTTGGTGAGCTATAGTTTAAGTATAACAGTATGTAAGGTAGGCCACGAGATTTCAGTGCTACAAAGAGCGTTTCAAAATAGTATGATAAAGTATATGTTAACCGTGGGCACTTGGTAACTAACTTAACGTTTATACCCCCTGAAAGTACACTTGGCAAGTGCGTATGTTTACGAAGTATTAAACACTCATTAAATGCTAGCACTACTAGCCCGAGTGGAGATGTCAAACCCTATGGATCCATATCTAAGATTCGCGTTCACCGGTTCAAAAACCAATGACTAAACGTTACCGAGCTAAAGGGAATGTTTCTGCCGTTATATAACCCACACATATATAAAGTTTAAGTACTCGTGCCTAGTATGTAAAACATAAAATCCTTATGCATTCTCAGTTCCCAAAATAAGTTAAAGTAAAAAGGGAATGCTATAACTCACAATGATAAAGTAGCGGTAAAGTATGACTCGGAAAGTAAGCAAGTAATGAAGGTTGTCCAAACGGATCCTCAACCTAAGTCAAATAGTACTAAGTCAGTAAATCGTCTGAAAAGGTTTAAAAGTATGTAAATAAGGTCTTAAAGGTCATCATCATTCATCATCAAACAAAAGGTGTAAAGTAAGTTTCGTTTATGAAAGTAGTTTAAAACAAAGGCTGACTTTGATCAGTCACCACGGCCTCTACCCTTACTGAAATAAGGTGAGACCAGTGGCCATGGCTCCGTATATGAGTCCTTTAAGTGTGGTAAAATTTACAGAAGCAAACTCATCTTTGTTTGACCGTGGCGACTGTCTAAGTGCGAGTAGGTCAGAAATTTCTGCACAACGTTAAAAGGACATAGTGACGATCGGAGGGCCATAAATCCTAAACCGTAACTCGGATTAAGACGAGTCCTATATGAAAAGTTATCTACTCGAACAGAGATATCTGAAAATCAACATTAAAACAGCCCAGGTCTTACTGATCAGACCCAGAAACAGCAAAACACTAGGGTCAGTAGGTTCCGGTGGTTCTTGGTGCTTGATGCTTATCATGGTTCTCATCCTTGATGCATATAGCTTCAAGTGTACAACTCGTTGATGTGTTTGCATCATTTTCACCAATGTTTTACCATCATAACCCAAGTATAAGTCTAAGACATGAAGCACAACTCACTTAAGTGTTGCAAGTGTTTTGATGAACCAAAGTTACATCAAAGTCTTAGATTCAACACATACATGAAATGTAAAAGTAATATTAACCAAGCTTTGACATTAGGACACAAGTGTAGGTCTAAGACATGTAGCACAACTCACTTAAGAGTTGTATAAAGTTTTATGAACCAAAGTTACATCAAAGTCTTAGATCTAACACATACATGAACTTTAAAACTAATAATAAGTTACAAACTTGAAAGTAAACTTATGAAATCAAGATCTTAAGTTGTAGAACATAGTTCTTAGTTAGATCTTGAAGATCCAAGACTCAAAAGTCTAGATCAAGCATAAGTATACAAAGTTATAATTAAAGAAAGCTTACTTACGTGTTCTTGAACTTTCAAAGTTAACTTTTAGTTCAAGATTAATGAGATCAAAGTTAACTAGTAACATTTGACCAATTTCAACCAACAAACATGAATTCAAAATGCATAATATGAAGTAAATAAACTAAGTAACTAGTAACTAGTTCATGGGTTGTTCATACTTTAAATATTCAAACCAAAGTTTGATCTTTAAGAATGTAAACTTATAAGTTTACAAACATGATTCACAAGTATGATTTTTACAACCATGAACTTACAAACTTTAAAACAACATATGTAGAACATAAACTAGTAAGTTTAGTTCTTGAGTGTTCTTGAAATTACAAGATAAAAGAAGAATGAAACTAGTAAGTTTGATTCTTGAAACTAGTAAGTAAATAATAAATAACAACTTGTAAGTAAGTAATAACAACAACAAATAACAAAACAATAATCAAAGAACAAGTGATGATGATGATTATGTATATATGTAATTCGGTTTTTAAGTCAAGAAGGAAGAAGAAAAACTTTGAACATTTTACTTACAAGTTGAGAGAAAAAGAGAGGAGATGTTGAGAGAAAAGTAAGATGTAAATTTGAAGTGAAGTGTGTGTGTGAGAATACAAGTAAATGAAGTAGTAAAAAAAAGTTTTTGAACTCCCTTGCCATAAGTTGGCTGACGGTTTTTGGCTCCATGGGGGGGGGGGGGGGAGGGATTAGTTCATTAGTCACTAACATGTAAAGCTCTTTAAAGTTGGTTACAAGGTGGTTGTTTATGGGAATGATGTGCAACTAGATTCCATGTGCATAAAACTAACTAGTTAAACTCCAAGGTGATACTTACATGTAGTAGAAATGGATTAGTTAATCCAATAAGGTGTAGGGTGGGCTTATAAGTCTATATTCATGAGTCCATTAACATTAAACAAGCCCAAGTTCCAATAATTAACAAATAAGTCCAATTAAAGCCCAAGTAACTAACTAATAACCATAGTTAATTAAAATGATTAATAAAATCAATCATGAATGTAAATAATACTCTAAAAATATTATTCGTGAAAGTTTCGTGTGTCACAAAGACGTTTCGGGCAATTTAAGTCAAGTACGGGCAATCATGGCAACATGTAAATGTAATAACATATATTCGTTTAATCACACGTATTAATAATAATAATTATTAATAAATAAACGTTGGAAAATCTAGGGTCGTTACAGCATCCAAGCATAAAGGCAAGCTAATCTAAACATACCGTACGATCACTAAGCAACAAGCTAAAGATGTCAACAATGTAAGTACACCAACAACGATATGAACAACGCCATCAAGCTACACCCGGAGGGTTAGCTACACTACAACAATACGACAATATAGATATATAATATATAAACTGTGACGACCCGAAAATTTCTGACCAAATTTAAGCTTAATCTTTATATGTTTTCGACACGATAAGGGTGTGTGTGTATATATATATATATATATATATATATATATATATATATATATATATATATATATATATATATAAATGTAATTAATTATAATAATTTGAAATTCAATAATATACTTTAAACATTACAATTAAATATGTAAAATAAGATACAAAATAATTAAGTATAATTTAAAATGAATCTATATATAAATATATATGATTTTTTATGTATAATTATTTTTATATGTATATTGTAATAAGATATAAATAATCAAAATATGTTATTTGTTATAATTCAGTAGGCTTATAACTACCTTTAGTGGTTTGATTCTTGATGTTATAATTCAGTAGGCTTATAACTACCTTTAGTGGTTTGATTCTTGATTAAGAATGCTAATAATGAAGTGTAAGAACAAAGATGATAATGGAGAGAAAGAAAGAAACACTTTGTAAGTGTGAGAAAAATGGTGCAAGTTTAATGCTTGCATTCATGGCTATTTATAGCAAAAATATCACAAGTTTAGGTAATACAATAATATTACTTTTGTATATCAATAATTGACTATCCATTTATATATATATTTATATATTATAACACTCCCCCTTGGATAGAAATTTTGTTTGTTGAAGATCAACTGTAAGTTACTGCCTCGTTAAAAACCTTGCTAAAGAAAATCCAGTGGGAAAAAAAACTTTAGCTAAGGGAAAAAGAGTGCAGCATGGAGTTGACTCCCCCTCAAGTAGACATCGCTTCAGTTGTTACATCTTTTGAACATGTCTCATACCAATGTTATGAACGTGTGTTCTGAAAATAGCAGTTGGAAGTGCTTTCGTGAAAAGATCAGCAGAGTTTTTGCTGGATTGAACATATCTCATTTCAATCTCGTTGTCCTTAATGAGATTTTGAGTGTATGAGAAGAATCTAGGAGGTATGTGTTTGGTTCGGTCACTTTTGATATACCCTTCTTTCATCTGTGCTATGCAAGCTGCATTATCTTCATAGATAATTGTTGGACTTTTATCGCGTTCTAGTCTACAAGAATCAGTAATGATTTGTGTCATTGATCTCAACCAAAAACATTCCCTAGTAGCTTCATGTAATGCAATCACTTCGGCATGATTTGATGATGTAGCAACAAGTGTTTGTTTTTGAGAACGCCATGATATTGCAGTACCTCCATTTAGGAATACATATCCAGTTTGAGATTTAGCTTTATGTAGATCAGATAAATAACCTGCATCAGCATAACCAACCAAATCTTGTTTCGATTCGTTAGAATAAAATAATCCTAAATCAGTAGTTCCTCGAAGGTATCGAAATATGTGTTTGATCCCATTCCAGTGTCTTTTGGTAGGAGCAGAGCTGAACCTTGCCAACAAATTAACTGCAAAAGAAATGTCAGGTCTTGTACAATTTGTAAGATACATAAGAGCTCCAATTGAACTAAGATATGGTACTTCTGGTCCAAGAATATCTTCATGATCTTCACATGGACGAAATGGATCAGTTTCAACATTGAGTGATCTAACAACCATATTATTAATACTATTATTAATTCTATTATTATTAGTAGTAGTATTTTTGTTATTTATTAATTAATAATACTAAATATAATAATGCAGATAAAAATAAATTCAGTTTCACATAGCCATCTGCTTTTAAACCTGATTGTGATTCTGTCCTCAATACAAAACAAAAATGGTTAGACATCAATTTCAAATCGTACAATTTTTGTTGAATTTCACTACCGGGTTTCTATTTTTTATTTTTTTTCCTTCTTTTGATTTTGTCTTCCTGTCCACCCACGATAATTGAGGCCGATCAAATTTCACTATAAAACAATCAATGTACTCATGATTTTAATCATAAACCAATCGACTGTATCACCAATACTATCACTTATTGTAACACCCGGATTTTTTTTTTTTAAAAGTCACAGCGGAAGTCCTGTTTATAAAATATGACACGTAATACAAACGACATCTGTATTACATTACATTAATATCATGTCAAATATTAAAAGTCCATTACATATATAAAAACCATGTGTTACGTTAAGCAAAGACACTATTAACAAAAGACACGACATCAGAGTCTCGACTTGTCAAACATATCATCCCGCATCCCATCTTCACCCTGATATCTAACATGCAATCGTACTGAAGCTGCAAGGGTGGAAATGTGGGGATTAGCACAACTGCTAAGTGAATGGAATCTATCTAACGGATCAAGTCTAAGCATCAATCCAGCAACCATATAAAAGTATGCTAACGTCCTAACAACATACAAACAAATACGACAATATGAGGATCGCCGGCTTGTACGAGCACACGACTCCTAGCTGATCGGGCTCGAGTCTACCGATAGTCCTCGCTACTCGATTCACAGTATAGTCATTCGGACGCAGGGGGTGCGTCATTAAAACTATACTCCACAATCAGTAGCCTTTGGACCCAACCTTCCCAGGCTCGGTTGACCTCATACGGACTCTAACCTCCCTAGGCTTGGTTATGAGTCCCCAGCCTCCCCAGACCCGGCTGGCGTCAAACACAGTGCACATATTATCACACAATATCATCAACATGTAATAATTCACTAACATCTTAACCATTATCTAAACATGGCAATCGGATATAACACTAATCTAATAAATAGAGTAAACAACAGTAGCACGTCTTGCTACTTAAACTCTATCCGGAGATAGACCACTCACCAATCGCCAGCAAAACTCAGTAGTCTAATGTCACTGCGTCTTCTCCTCGTCAGTATCACCTAAGAACAAATACTGAACAAGTTAGTAAATCACATCACATTTACTAACAATATTTCACTATATATGCATATATACAATACTACCACTTTATACAATATGCATATATAAATATATATATATATATAAACATGTATATACGAATCATGCCTCATCGTAACAATATATATATATATACACACACATACACACACACACACACACACACACACATATATATATATATACACTTACACACACACACACACACACACACATATATATATATATATATATATATATATATATATCACAATACAACATGCACTTATATATATTTGTATAAATATATACACACTTACGGATATATATTATATATATATATATATATATATATATATATATATATATATATATTCATATATAGACACACACACACACACACATATATATATATACACACACGAAACATGTCCAAACGAGCGGGTAATAAGCAACACGAGCGATCAAACAACACACATGAACCACAAAACAAAGATACGGGCAAACTAGTTGCCCACCACGGCTGCGAACAGCAGCAAAACGGGCTGCAACAGCAGCTACAAAATGTTGTAGCAAAACAGTAGCAGCAGAAGCTGCTGTCCATCCGGGTTTCGACCCCAAAATCTATGATTTCTGATTATTTTGGTCGACTTGAAAGTTAACAAAGGTCATAGAAACAGGTCACTAGTAAACAAGTATTCAACATATATATGCATACATAAATATTCATACACACACACACACATATATATATATATATATATACACATATACGAGATGTCTAACTTCGTATGGACGGGTCATGAACAAAACGGGAAAATAACACACAAACCACAAAATCATAAGTACGGGCAACGAGTTTCGGGTCACGAGAAACCGCCGCGTGCCACACGGGGCGAACCGCCACAAAACAGGATGCAAAAACAGCAGCAAAATCAGCTGCATAGCAGCAGAAAACAGGCTGCAGTAGCAGTAGAAAACAACGGCAGCCGACGACAGCAGGCGGCAGCAAGCTGCGCGCCACACCACCAAACCAGCGCGCCGCGCCGGAAGAACAGAAACAGCAGCGAGAGCTGCACGGTAGCAGCAGCAAAAAGTGGGTTTTAAACCCCAAAAGACGTAATTCGAGCAGTTTTGACTAATTAACAAATTCACAAACAAACCCCAACAAGTAATATATCAATAATTTAACATGAATCAAGCTAAAAACAACACAAGATTAAGGTTTAAGTCAAAAATTGCATATTTAATATTTTTATCAAGAATCCTAAATTAACATGAACTTAAACCCCAAATTAAAGAAGACAAACCTTTGATAAATGTTAGAGATGCAAGAACCATGGATTTAAGCTTGAATCAACATCTTCAACTTCTTCAATTTGTGTTAGGGTTTGTTGGGTGCATGTGTGTGTGGATCGATGTACACGAGAGAGAAGAGGAAGAACAAATAAAACCACAATTAAAACTTGCACTTTACCTCTTCATCTTCTCTAATTTTGTTAGTTTTAGTGTTGTGTGTGTGTTTTACTCGATCCAGACAAGAAGAAGGAAATAGAAACCATCAAATGGAATTAGAAATACCACGGCTGTATATTATTTCTCTAAGTGGGTTTTTAAACTCATACCTGGTAAAACACGGGTAACTACTAGTCAACTGAAATATTACGCACCACTTAAGTAACCCAAACGAGGTCCAAAATTTATAAACAAATAACTTTTGTGACCCTTGTCACATAACGAACACACTGCACTAATAATTAAATATAAATAATTCATAAATAATTATTACATTTTTATTTCACTTAAAAACGCCTAAAACACATAAAGACGCATAAAGGGCAAAAAGGTAAATTTTACCTAGGCCCCGATTCGAGGGTGTTACACTTATCAACTACAACTGATTTTACAGGGTGAATTAAACTGAAAATATTAAAAAATGCCGTCGTATCTCTGTTCTTGAATTATTTTTTTCAAAAAGCTTCAATTACGAATCAAATTCAAAAACTATTAATGCAGTCTTGTTAGTATTCTTTTACATAAACTATCTGCAAAAGTTGAGGCTCCAATTCATCTTATTGATCGAGAATTTTGGAGTCAAAATTCATATTTAAAAAGTTAAACGATTGGTTCATCTTAAAATTCGAATTCTGTTTGTTGTTTCTGGATCAATAAATGATCCAAAAAGTTTCTAAGAATGATTAGCTACCTATTTTGTGAAGAAATTATTTGTTATAACAGTCTTAAATTTGAATTTGAATTTGAATTTGGAGTTCATAGGTGTTCTTGAACGAGCACTGTTACTGCTTTTCTTTCTTTTTCCGTTCTAATTAAGTCAATCAACCACTTTGGATTATTCCATTTCAATGTTAAGTCCTAAATCGAACAAATAAAATTTGTTATTATGATTATAACTGGTCACTGGTCGTTTATGCTTTTGAAGAAGATGAAGAACAGAAATAGCGAGATAAATATAAATGGTATGGGTTAGATTCAGAAATGCAAGGCAGAGGGAATGGTTAGGGTGTTGACGGTTTAAGCGAGAGGTCACGGGTTCGAGCCCGGTTTGGGCCATTTTTTTTAAGAAAGCTTTTTGAGGTAGTTTTCTAAACCAAAAATTATTATTATTATTATTATTATTATTATTATTATTATTATTATTATTATTATTATTATTATTATTATTATAAATTATTATTGTTATTGTTATTATTGTTATTAATAGTATTATTGTTATTATTATTATTATTATTATTTAGTATTGTGAATATCATTTATTATTAGAAATATCAATTAGTATTATAACTATTATTATTATTATTATTTATCACTTATTATTATTTTTATGATTATGTAAGTATAATTATTATTAATATTATTATTATTAATATTATCATTAGTATTATAAGTATTACTAAAAATATAAATTTCACCGGTTTAGTATTATTATCATTATTATGATTATGATTATTATTACTATCATTGTTAAAATAATACAATTTATTATTATTAGTATTAGTATCATTTTATAATATTCAGTATTATTAATATTGACATAAGTATTATTATTAATATTATCATTTTCAGTAATATGATTACCATTAACAAGTACTGTTATTAGTAAAAATTAATATAATTATTACTAAAAGTATCATTACTTTAAATCTATATTTTTTTTATAAAAACTATTATTAATACTATCATTATTATTATTAGTAGTATGTAAATTTTTATTATTATCATTATAATTATTTAGTGTTATTATAACTAGTATTTTGTAAACAAAAAGAGTAATTATATAAAAATATATTTAACACCCATAATTTAAATATATTAATACTTTTATTTACCTAAAATATACAAAATGAATATATAATAAAATATATAAGTTATTAATATAAGAATTATCACTAATAACAATATAAGTATTTGTTCGATTACGATTATATGTATTAATGTATATACAAATTATCTAGGTTCGTGAATCCAAGGCCAACCCTACACTTGTTCATTGTCGTCATATGTATTTTTACTACAAAATACAATATTGTGAGTTCATTTGATTCCCTTTCACTCTTTACATTTTTGGGACTGAGAATACATGCAATGTTTTTACAACTGTTTTATTAAATGCCTTTGAAATCTATATTTTTGGACTGAGATGCTTTTTAATGTTTGACGAGATAGACACAAGCAAAACATTTCTCGAATGAATTATTATGCAGATAGAAGTTCTGCGGATTATTATTGAATTAGTTGGACGTTATAATTGCCACTAATTGTTGTGAATATTTCCCCTGATTATTATTGCTTGGTAACCTAAGAATTAGAAAATGGGTATGACCCTAATTCACGCGAATCCTAAAGGTAGCTACCGGGTTTAACACCCCCACCCAGAATGTTCACTAGACGGAAGAGCTAGTGGGCGTGGTGTTTAGTACTTCGAAGTTTATATATTATACAGACGAGATGTTCTGTTTTGGGGATATTATTGATGCGCATTATATGTTAAGGTCGGTTACCATGTTGAGCAATGAAATCAAAGTGAATGTTATGTATCGAGAGAATGATTTTTATACACAGGTTATGTGTATGATATTTTGTAGACGAGATATGTGTACGGTTATTAAAAATCGCGAGGCAACCTACGATGGAGAAAAGGATACGGACCTACTCTGCCAAGCATTATGAAAAATGGTTTAGTACACGAGATATGTGTACTGTATTTAAATCTTGTGGTCTATCAAAATGATGAATTTTATTGTTTACGATAAACCTATGAACTCACCAACCTTTTGGTTGACACTTGAAAACATGTTTATTCTCTTGTATGAAAGAAATCTTTCGCTGTGCATTTGCTCATTTTAGAGATATTACTTGGAGTCATTCATGACATATTTCAAAAGACGTTGCATTCGAGTCATTGAGTTCATCAAGAATATTATTAAGTCATTGATAATTTGATATATTATGAAATGGTATGCATGCCTGTCAACTTTCAATGTAATAAAAGTTTGTCTTTTAAAAACAAATGCAATGTTTGTAAAAATGTATCATATAGAGGTCAAATACCTCACGATGTAACCAAATGTAATGTATTCGTCCTTATGGATTAGGACGGGTCGTTAAATTTGGTATCAGAGCGGTGGTCTTAGCGAACCAGGTCTTGCATTAGTGTGTCTAACTGATAGTTGTTTAGATGCATTAGTGGGTCTGGACTTCGACCGTGACTGCATGTCAAAAGTTTTGCTTATCATTTCGTGTCAAAAATTACTTGCTTATCATCCTTAAGTCTAGATACGTCTTACTGCCTCTATTGCATAGATTGTGTATAGATAAATTCGTTAGCGTATCTGTTACTGTAAACTTTGCATGACATATTCCACAAATTCCTCCGTAATCTACAAAATCTTTTGCTCTATATAGATATTCTATGTAGTTAGAATACCATCCGATAGTCGAAAATCATTTCATATCGAAAAATCCTTTATTCAATCGTACGAAATGGAATTCACCACTAGTTCAAGTCCCTCGGATTCAGGTATATACGAGCTTCGAAAGCAGTGTGACCGGAATAGATCAACAAATCAGTCATCATCAATTCTGGATGAATTGGGGATGGGTTCGTAGTCAACTTAATCAATGGAGACGCGAAGAAGGCGACCCCTTCCACCAACCGAATTCACCTCTTGGTGATGAACCTGAAGCACTTACCGGCGAACCAATTCGAAACACCATTTTTACCCTCATTTCCCGAATATCTCGTCAAGATTATATACTATCTCAAATTCTGAATCTTATTCATCCGCTCGTCTGAACCGACAATCATCCCAGAGTAATACAAGAAGTCAAAGAACTTCATGCTCGAGTAATAGCTTTGGAGAATATGGTGCAAAACTTACCAGCTTCATCATCATCACCGACATCAACAGCACCACCAGCAACAGCACCCGTACTATCAACAACACACGCCTCAACATCACAATCTGTACCGCGAGCATAATCTTCGTTCTACATCTTGTTCTACATCGATTATCTTCGTCCTACGTATCATTCTACATCATTTTCTTCGTTCTTCATGGCGATTATGTAATCTCTAATGTTTTAGAGATTATGTATTCTGGTTCTAACGGTAAATCAAATGAGTTTAATATTATATTGACTCATTAAATCCATGATTACATCTGAAGAAAATATATATGTATATATGTTTTCATAAACATTGTAATTAAAAATTCTTTTGTACAAACTATTAATGGTGAAAAAATTTTAACGGGTTGGTAATACCCGAGGAATATTTAGATTTCACATTAATAAGTTACACTGTAAATTCTTCGAATCTGATTCAACATTCATTTACTATCCTACTTACATCCACAAATATACGAATCCGTTCACCACAGAATAACCATTTTCATTCAATCTCATATTTGGATTTTGACTTATCAGGATCCAACAAGTGGCATAATGAATAAAAACATTTGACAAAAATAAATTTTTTTAGAAACAAACAAATTAACTATTAGAAATTCTGTTAAGAATCCACGCTAACAAAATCCTAGCTAACTGTTAATTCCTTATTACATTTTATTTATCGCAATTTATTTATCGCAATTTTAATTCTCGCAATTTTATTTATCGTCATTTAAATTCTGTTATTTATTTTACGCACTTTAAATATCGTCGTATAAATCGGGACACATATACAATGTTTTGACATATCATATCGGCGTCATCTATATATATTATTTGGAATAACCGTAAGTCACTCTATATCGCGGTAATGCTCGAGTTAGCATATAAAGGGTCGAGGTTGATTCTAAATAATATATATACTTTGAGTTGTGATCGAGTCTGAGACATGTATACAATGGGTCACGACACGTATTAATTAATTCAAATATAATATATTAAACTATATATGAATTATTGAACTGCTAACTGTGGACTAATAACTGTGGACTATTAACATTGGACAATTAAAATGAATTAAAATATTGATTATAAAATATGAAACTAAATATTTCTTCAAGTTTGCCACTTGATTTCATCTTAAACCTCATTTGTATCTTGACGATTACAATCTGCGTTCAAACCCTTCCTGACTCCTAAAACCTCTCAAATAAGAAACAATCGAGATAATGATTCAACCACGCATTACGTACGAAAGGGAGAACTTATGCATATGGGCATGCACCTGGAAAACTCTTGGAACCTAAGTAGAAGTTATGATTCCTTGGCGTTGTTATTACTGAAAATAACTTTACAATCCCTCTCCAAATTAGCTAATTTTGTCACAGCTCCAGCAAGTCAACTTCGATTTTTCAGTCAGACTAACCTTATTATAACCTTGATATATAAGTTTGCCTTTCGTCATCGTTACCGGGGAACCTTTTATATTTCACCATATTACCAGCAGACGTACCAGCAACCTCATTGCTCTTTGGTTTAAATCTCTCAGACAAATCACTATATTTATCTATTGAAGTTTTATCATATATTTATCGGCATCTTGTAACGATAATTACCATACCAAATACCGGGATGCATCAATCATCATCTTCGAATTTCTCAGCGATTCTACGACAACAATTATATATATATTCCTGGATTTACGAACTTCAATTCTGAATTTCTGAAAAACGCTTTAGTCTATGAATCAGTTTTCTGAGTTTTGAAAAAGCTGATGAAGCAGTGAAAACTGAAGGATGCCTTAACAGTCAAAAGTTTGATGATAAAGAATGGAGTGTTGAAAAGGCTCAAAGATTTATATACTGAAAAATGAATTGAGCAAACCATGAAGGAGACTCTGAACAAATCACAAGGACTAAACTCGTACATAAAGAATCCAGATGATTTTGTTTCTGATGAAATCTTTAGCAAATACCTTGTTCCGTAATTGTTCTAAATCATTGTGAATGAATTTCTTCATCACATTTGGATTGTAGAATTATAAGATATTATGGTATCTTTCATTATAAATATCCTCAATATTTCTGAAGATATCTTCATAAATATCCTCACTTATTATTATTTTTATGATTATGTAAGTATAATTATTATTAATATTATCATTAGTATTATAAGTATTACTAAGAATATAAATTTCATCGGTTTAGTATTATTATCATTATTATGATTATGATTATTATTACTATCATTGTTAAAATAATACAATTTATTATTATTAGTATTAGTATCATTATATAATATTCAGTATTATTAATATTGACATAAGTATTATTATTAATATTATCATTTTCAGTAATATGATTACCATTAACAAGTACTGTTATTAGTAAAAATTAATATAATTATTACTAAAAGTATCATTACTTTAAATCTATATTTTTTTATAAAAACTATTATTAATACTATCATTATTATTATTAGTAGTATGTAAATTTTTATTATTATCATTATAATTATTTAGTGTTATTATAACTAGTATTTTGTAAACATAAAGAGTAATTATATAAAAATATATATAACACCCATAATTTAAATATATTAATACTTTTATTTACTTAAAATATACAAAATGAATATATAATAAAATTATAAGTTATTAATATAAGAATTATCACTAATAATAATAAAATATTTGTTCGATTATGATTATATGTATTAATGTATATACAAATGATATAGGTTCGTGAATCCAAGGCCAACCCTACACTTGTTCATTGTCGTCATATGTATTTTTACTACAAAATACAATATTTTGAGTTCATTTGATTCCCTTTTACTCTTTACATTTTTGAGACTGAGAATACATGCACTGTTTTTACAACTGTTTTATTAAATGCCTTTGAAATCTATATTTTTGGACTGAGATGCTTTTTAATGTTTGACGAGATAGACACAAGCAAAACATTTCTCGAATGAATTATTATGCAGACAGAAGTTCTGCGAATTATTATTGAATTAGTTGGACGTTATAATTGCCACTAATTGTTGTGAATATTTCCCCTAATTATTATTGCCTGGTAACCTAAGAATTAGAAAACGGGTATGGCCCTAATTCACACGAATCCTAAAGGTAGCTACCGGGTTTAACACCCCCACCCAGAATGTTCACTAGACGGAAGAGCTAGTGGGCGTGGTGTTTAGTACTTCGAAGTTTATATATTATACAGACGAGATGTTCTGTTTTGGGAATATTATTGATGCTCATTATATGTTAAGGTCGGTTACCATGTTGAGCAATGAAATCAAAGTGAATGTTATGTATCGAGAGAATGATTTTTATACACAGGTTATGTGTATGATATTTTGTACACGAGATATGTGTACGGTTATTAAAAATTGCGAGGCAACCTACGAGGGAGAAAATGATATGAACCTACTCTGCCAAGCATTATGAAAAATGGTTTAGTACACGAGATATGTGTACTGTATTTAAATCTTGTGGTCTATCAAAATGATGAATTTTATTGTTTACGATAAACCTATGAACTCACCAACCTTTTGGTTGACACTTGAAAACATGTTTATTCTCAGGTATGAAAGAAATCTTCCGCTGTGCATTTGCTCATTTTAGAGATATTACTTGGAGTCATTCATGACATATTTCAAAAGACGTTGCATTCGAGTTATTGAGTTCATCAAGAATATTATTAAGTCATTGATAGTTTGATATATTATGAAATGGTATGCATGCCTGTCAACTTTCGATGTAATGAAAGTTTGTCTTTTAAAAACGAATGCAATGTTTGTAAAATGTATCATATAGAGGTCAAATACCTCGCGATGTAACCAAATGTAACGTATTCGTCCAGATGGATTAGGACGGGGCGTTAAATAAACGCCCAAGGTTAACCCCTTAACCCAATACCAAATGAAGATTGACCGAACTACACGAGCCTTAGTAAATCCGCATCCACACGAGACTACTATCTTCAGTAACACAACAACATCGAGGTTGGCCGAACTACACGAGCCTCAGTAAATCCGCAACCACATGAGATCACTACCTCAATAACATGACCGAACTACACGCGTCATCGTGAATCCGCATCTACACGTGACTCACTTCTCAATATCAAAACCCACGGTCACGGGATTATAAAATCCACCACATCGGGGTTATCCACATCACAACTCAATATCAACCCTTCGGCATTGGGGTTAAACAATCCACATCACAAGCACATGTGATAACGTACACACAAAGTGTACACCTCGCCAAAGGTGGTCAACCAAAACGTACAACCGTGCCAATTGGACCTATACACAAGTCCATCAAATCCACCTATATGTGAAGTGAGCTCTATAGCCGAGAATCACTTCACCCAACCCGCACTCATCCTACACATACATATGCACATAGGATATTAACACTCACCTTGAAGTCTTGATGGATGCCAAACCAAAATCCGAAATTGCTAACGGAAAGTACCTATTCCATTTATCACATAACAAACAACACAATTAGGGTGGATTTACAAATCAATCCAAATTGACACTTAGTGCAAATTTCGACCCAAATGCACTTCCAAGCACAAACCGCGCCCAAACTAACCAATAATCACTAACACAAGTGAGAATGGTCCTAATACGCCAATTAAATCCAATCATAAGTGTTAAACACTTATCTTGCCTAAAATGACACCTTAACCCTAATTTTGACCCATTTCAAAATTAGTCAACCACATCACCCAAAAATGGTTTCAATACTTCCATAATCACTAACACTAGTGAGAATGGTTTCAACAACGCCAACTTAACTAAACCACAAGTTTTAAACACTTGTCTTCACCAAAATCAACTTACAACACTTATTTTGACCCAATTCAAAATCAAGTTTCCAACAACACCCATTTGAGTTCTTTCAACAACATAATCACTAATCATAGTGATTATACTCAAATTAAAGCCCTAATCAAGGCTAAATCATCAACCAACCCAAAATCCACCAACAACAACAATAACTTGCTATAAATAACCCATTTGAGGTCTAGATGGGTTTTCTCAACAATTAGAACCCAAACCCTAACTTGAATATCAACTCATAAAGATGAAATTCGGAGTTGAGACTTACCAATACCACCAAAACGTAGCCAAGAACGAGATGAACGTAACACTTGAGACTTGACCCGAATCAAGCTTCTTCCTCCTTGATTTGAGCTTTCTTACACTAAAACTCTTTCTCACTCTAAAATTGAAGTGGAAGGGATAAGGTAGGTGAAAGAAGAGTAAATGACACTCTAGATCTGAACTTGGGGTCTTAAATTCATCCCACAAGTGAAAATACCAAAATGCCCTTCCTTTTTACAATTTAATTTAAAACAACTTATTTCCAGGTGAACTTCCAAGTGAACTTCCAGGTGACACTACACTTCCAGGTGAACTTTCAGGTGACACTACACTTCCAGGTGAACTTTCAGGTGAAGTTCCAAATGACACTAAATTTCCAGGTGACACTACACTTTCAGGTGAACTTCCAGGTGAAGTTCCAAATGACACTAAATTTCCAGGTGACACTACACTTCTAACCCATGCCCATACTCAGTGTTGTAAAAAACCTTTTTACTCGCCGATTAATCCCCGATTAATCATTTTTAAGAGTAATCCGTTCCGATTTTCAAAAATTCGTTTAATTAAACTGTCAATGTCAATTGATGGATCAAAATCGAATTTAATAATCAAAGTCAGTCAAAGTAAAAAATGATTAACATTTTAACATAAATTTAAATTAAAATTTTATAGTTTTGAAGCAAAATGAACAATTTTAAACAATTATGTTAAAAATTATCTTTATATTTATGGTTTTTTTCTATAGTTACACATATAATTTTTAAAATTTGATATTTAAATGTATACAATACAATCCGATTAAACTCCGATTAATCATTTCAAAGTCCCGACCGATTAATCCCCGAATAGCGAATTTTGCAACCTTGCCCATACTCATGCATGTATACATTCTCATGTGTGTGTGTGTGTGTGTGTGTGTATATATATATATATATATATATATATATCGTATACATCAACTAAACTTTAAATCATTTAAACACATATACGATCAAGTATAAACGTTCTTAAGATCAATTACGTACCTTAAATCACGTATGGGAAAATCGGGATGTTACACCATCTTTATCACCAAGAAAGCTTCTTGGGACATGCACATTCTAACCATCAAGCTAGTAGTTTTCGATAAAGAACGCTTCAACTTCTCTTTTCAAAACGTAATCAGCAATCTCAAATTGTATACGTCTACTACAATCATCATCCCATAGTAATAATCGATTACCTGACTATAACCTCTTTTGAAAATACAGTCGGATAAACAAACCCAGGACACGCCGCACATCCACACCATGGGAAAGGAGACTTTCGACACCTTAAACTGAGCTACAATCCAATATCCGTTACTCGCTTGGGACCAATCCAACTCTCTCTATTTCTAGCAATCATCTAACCAGGCTGTGAGATACCGGGTCGGAGTCTGGCCCGACTCTAGCAAACCCATCACCAAGTGATCCATCCGTACAAATTACCATCTACCCGCTCTATATTTCCAATAAATAATAGACAACCTGGTAGATTAAACATGTGAACACAACCATCAAGGTACACGTGAGAGTACACCACTACATCCTTTATCTTCCACCTTACCGCTTTTTCTTTCACCGTCAGAACTGACCACATGCGTGCACACGAATTCAGATGAACCCAATTCTTCAACACAAGTCAACTCCCACTGTATGGATGTCATAATACTAGTGACTCCCACAAAGTATCATGTTCATCATCTCCAATCAGTTGCAACACAGTTTCCGTTGGAGATGATCCAATCGAAGTCTCGAAATCTATAGTGCATCTGAATCAACAAACTTGTTTAGTAGCTTCAATGCTCCCACTCAAACCCAATTCCCCACTAGTTTCACTCTTTCCCGAGCTCCCACTCGACCAAGATTCCTCTACAAAATCAGAAAGTTCAAGCACGCTAGAATTTTGAGCACCTAACCTCTCATCTAGCCGTTCCTCAATAAGAATCTCAACTATATACATGGTTCCCCTCTTAAAACCACAAGCAATGGTCTGACCACCTCTAGACACTATCCACTTTTGATCTTTAAACAAAACCTAACACTTTTCATCATCCGACTGCCCAACCGAGATTAACCTTTTTGTGAGCTTGGTTACGAATCTCACGTTTCTCAATATCCAAATATAATCGAAGTTTTAATGGCACAATCACCAATACCTGCAATATCAAGTAATATTCTATCTACCATTCGAACTCTATCGAAATACCATCTGAAATTAAACACCTCGTTCATGTACGGGGACGCACGATACGAGGCACATGAATCTAAAACCCAAGATTCGTCAAGAAACTCCTCGTAGCATATCAAAGTATCTTCAACCACCTCCGTTGTGTTCTCACCCACTTTCAAAACTGGGCACTGCGATTTAAAGTGGTCAACTTGCTGACAGTTCCAACAAACAACGCTGATTGCTTGTGATGGATCTCTCTTAGATATTGTCTTGCTTCTACTTCTATGCCTACCTCTGCCTGCTGGCACTCAAAAGGGAACCCGAATTTCCAGTCGAATCTTTCCTCTTAATTCCCTAATTGATAATTAAATCTCGGATCCCTTTAAAGGTCAACTTAGTGGTTCCGGATGAACCACTAACTTCTGTAAAAGTGTCAGACCAACTTTCGGGTAATGATGAAAAAGGAAACAAGGCTTCTATCTCATCTTCAAACTTAACATCAACTCATTTTAGATGAGTCAAAACCAAGTTAAACTCTTTCACATGATCTGCTGCAGAAGACCATTATTTCATCTTTGCGTTAACTAGTTTCCTGATCAAGAAGACTTTATTTAAAGCCGAGGGTTTCTCGTACGTGTTGGCTAGAGAAGAGAACACATCTTTAGTCGTGGTTTCACCTACGATGTTGTAGGCGACATTATTGGCAGAGAAAGTCGGACTGCCCTAAGTGTCGTTTTATCCAATAAATCCCATTCATCCCGCTTCATCTCATTCGGTTTAATACCGGTGATCGGTTGATATAATCCTATATGATAAAGTACATCTTCGATCTGCATCTTCCAGAAGTCAAAATCTGACCTGTCAAACTTATCTATCTTAATCGTGTTATTATCTGCCATTGTTCCCGAACAAACTGAACCTAAGCTCTGATACCACTTGTTAGGAAGTTTGGTGAGCCCTAACAAGAAACTGATAACCCTAGTTATCACCCACTGACTAACAAACAGATAATTAACAAGAAACACGCAAAGATAACGATAAAGTAAAGTGCAAAAATGTAAAGAACAAAAGAATTTTAAATTGGTTATGTCCAATCGTTTAATCTAACGATTGGTTTAGTCCACACCCAAACGTGGAGAGTGTTCTTGTTGATTTTTCGTAGGTGATTTTCTGATACAATAAGATATGGGTTACAATCTATAAGAAAAAAACGAAATCCTTTCCAAAACAGAAAAATTATTGGACACGAACATCCTCGCGTTTTGCGAGCTACACCTCGCGTATCGCGAGACCTGTAATGACCCAACTTCGTTTCATCAAAACACGTCTTAATTTTTTTTTATATATATAAGTACAGTACATCTGGATGGCGTCCAGACTCTTGGACGCCGTCCAGTTACAAAGACCAGGATGGCGTCCGAAAAATGGGACAACGTCCAATTGAACTAAAATGTTCTGAGACAGAAAAACCCCAACCCACGTTATACTGGATGGCGTCCAGAAGACTGGGACGGCGTCCATCAGACCTGACCTGCACTTTTCTTCCCAAAACAAGCTTTAACACTTCAAATCCACAACCAAACGTTTTGTAACAACCAACTCAAGTTTTACATCAATAAAACGTTAAATAAAAGTATTTACACCACGAACTACGAATTATGACTCGATAACCCAACCCAATACCAAGAGCATAATCCCGGGGACTACCAAATCCCCAATCCGCGTCTAAACATCCAAAAGCTACCCCATCGAGCCCAAGTGCTCCTACGCATCTAGTTAACAATTAGCTAGCTTCATAACACAATACATGTAAAAAGGTAAACAACGAGAGGGGTAAGCATAAAGCTTAGTGAATGCAATAATTATACATATACATATATAATCTACCTACTTGCAAACACTTACATAAATACCTCATACACGCTAGCAATTTATATAGCATACCATCGCAAAGTATAACGCTAAAATCTTCAAAACCACAAGCTAGCACAACAATAGCATATATAACTCGAATAATATAATATGCTACACTACAACACGTAACCATGGTTAACCAATAGTACAAGGGAATGGTACTCGAATTTCCCATGGGTGTTCGTAACAACCATTAGTGTACAACGAAATATATCACTAACCCCTGGGTGGTATGGACAACACATATCCATTCATAGCAATCATTAGTGTACAACGACATATATCACTAACTCTTGGGCGGTTTGGACAACACATATCCATTCATAGTAACCGTTAGTGTACAACGACATATAGCACTAACTCTCGAGAGGTTTGGACAACACATATCCATTCGTACTAACCGTTAGTGTACAACGACATATACCACTAACTCTTGGGTGGTATAGACAACACATATCTGATCCCTCCCCCACCCCACAAATAGATACATTATATACATACACATATAGTTAATCCACTCACCTCGAAATGCCCGCACAAGTCGTGTATGTAAATCGCCACCAAATGTAATCGAGCAAACCTTTTACCTATAATGCGCATATAGATATACAAACAATCAACATACATTCTCTATGAGAGAATTTGACTCCAACACCCTTAACCACGGGTTTATACCTATCTCCACAAATCGCCCATTTAGACACCTAAAGTGAACTTTACCAATTACCACTACGGGTGGTAATTCCGACCCATCAAACAAATACAATTTAACCTAAATTATACATGACACCATTTAAACCAAAATCGCTTCCCATGATTACTTTCATTCAAAAACGCCACTTAATACCTAACAAAAGCGTTTAACATCCATTTTGTCATACAAACATGTTCTTATGAACATCTAAACATTAACACCTTTACAAACTAGTGAATTAACACCCAAACCATGACGAATACTTCCAAATTCGTCATCAAATCCTAAACCCACAATAATCGGGTTTACCTACACTAGCAATACCACAAAACCCCAATTTCATAAGAAATGGGGTTTAGAACCCTAACAAGCTCAAACCCTAATCATGAACAAGAATCTTAACAATTTAAATCCGGAGTTAGAACTTACCAACACAGAACTTACCAACACTACCAAAACGTAGCCGTGAATGAGGTGAACAACCTTAACTCTTGCACATTAACCCGAATCAACCTCCTTCTTCTCCAAATGGAGCTTTCCCTCTCTAAAACTCTTCCTCTCTCTAGGTTTTGAAGAAGAGAGAGTTATAGATGAGAAAATGATCCAAAAGTAGATCTAAAACTGATATTAAAGCCACACATCCGTCCTCAAGTGAAAAGACATAAATACCCCTTTTAATTTATTAAAATTCCAACAGCTGGCCCGTCAGACCATTTGGACGGCGTCCAAAATGGCTGGACGGCGTCCACCCTTTCTCTATTGGACGGCGTCCAAAAATCTGGACGGCGTCCTCTATAACTGAAACAGAACAGGGTCTTACAACTCTCCCCCACTTAAATTGGATCACGTCCTTGTGATCCGCACCTATACTAGAAGTTAAGCACTTCTCCCTCGAACATTTCCGCTTCCTACGCGGAGTCACACATGAAGTAATAACGCATCCGAATTCTCGCTTCGTATACTAACGCATCATTTCATAACGATATCGGGTATTCAACCCACGAGATAAAACAACCGCAACCGTTTGCTCCTATGCCGAGTATCCAAACTCGTACCATACACTTACAATCGTCCTAAAAGTAGAACAATTCACCGACAATCATTGTCGTCACGCCTCACGATCCTACGAAACACAACCAAGCCCGACATCCATAAGATCCTCCGTGAATTCTAAGATCTCACCACACGCTAATAATCACTAGCGTGCACTACCGCAACAAGCGATATCTCATACACTCAACGTCTAGAATTTCTATTTAGGAAATACGAAAAACACCACATATCCCTTCAAGTTCTCTCTACAACTCGCAACAAACTACATCCATAACTATATCACCTAACGCAATCTACTAAATCCACTACGTCGTGAACCATGTATTGCATAAATCCAAATCGAGAAGGATTCATGCTTCCTTAAAACTCCATACTCCATCGGTTCCTAAACGTACTACTCAACCGGTCATTCATGAATATTCTCTAGACCAAGAATCAACTTCCTCTGGTTCCATACCCGGGTCATTCTTCAACGAAGAAATTTTGGTAACCCCAAAATAAATACTTTAGAAGTACCACTTTCCCACCGATCGATCCGCACACGACTATCCGTCACTGGATTAATCCAAGATGACAATAATACACCACGAGTTAGACGAAACATCAACACATCGTCATAGGGTTTCTCCCCTAAACCTTAAAACACATTCATACAATACGGCTTCCTAGTACTAGCTTGAAACTATTCGTGTACCAGAATCCCGTCAACCACGAATTACCGTCACCACAATTTGCAATTCATCACGCGACCCACAGAATATCCACATACGCCGAGTAAATCTTCCTACCTAGACCATCCGTTAAGGATGACCTCAACATTTCAATGCAACCTACGGGTCACATCATTAGGGCACGCACTCTCGCGAACAAACAACACCCGCGTGTCTCTATGCGAGACAATCAGAACCGACCATCTCCGCCTCACAATCGTCCATAAAGTGGAATAATCCACTGACAACTTTCACGATCACGTTTCCCGATAGGGAAAATACAGTATCCACCACAATATCGAACTTGTACCCATTCAATAATACTATCTGAGTTTCATAGCAACCCAGATTTTACATTATGAGAGCACCTGCAACAACAACTTCATACTCTCACCTCTGTGATCTCTAACTTCGCAATTGGTCTCATACCGCACTTTGGTTCTACACGACCACCTTACATAAGAAGTCTTACACTTCACTTGATCTAACACCACCGGAGCTTCCTCATACAATAGTAAAAACTCCCCCACTTAGGATTCAGCTCCATATTCTCACCACCAAGATGATAACATCTTGTAGAGTTACCATTCCATGAAGCACATGTCCCTTCTCATCGTTGGTCATATACTCGAATCACCACGAATTCACTTCAGGCTCTCAGAGCTGACACACATATTCACTTGAAATGTCGTACATGCGACGATATTGTACCTTCATACTACAATCTCAAGTAACGACCTTTCATCGTTCGCAATGCGAACTCCACCAAAATCCCACATACGCCTCTATGACTAGGCATATTTCACTCCGCTTAATCAGTTGTGCATCTCAGTCGAGAGCACCCGACCTTCCACGCAACGAACCCTTATCAACGATTGCTCACTCTCATGGAGAAGAGTGACCAATCCGACACAATAATTGCATCGAGCACAATATCAACACCTCATCATAACCTTCGACCTAACCGTCCATTAACTCCATCACCGGCTCACCGGTTATCTTCACCCATCTATCACTTAAGAGTAATAATATGCGCTCATCCATCACTTCATAAGAAGTATTTACCGCAATGTTCTTAAACTTCAACTTTCGCCACCGTCGAATTACTATCACCCGTCGATCACCATTACGACCTTCGATGCTTCCAAGGGTATCTCACGGGCACCTGACGTATAAGAAGGCACCTGACGTCGTGTCATGCAAACTCCCACCGCAACCTATCGAGATTTAGAAACTCGATCTTTGGGTTCCATACACCCGACATTGCCCATCTCTCCCCAATAATGACCCAAAGTCATACTTACCCGAAAAACCTTACGGTTTATTGTCTTATCGAAAGTTTCTACCGATCACACACTACCCGCAATTTCCTCAAGGCCAAACGATATAGCCTAATGAAAACTTCCGTCTAACGCTAAGGGGTGCTTGGAACACCAAGTCTTACACCCTTCCAAATATCGACACAACCACTGCAACAAGGGATATTCCGTTAGGAATGTTACCCTATAATCCATAACACACTAATACAACCATTGTCGTATGGATCTCACTCCCATGAGTTTAATGACCCGAAGACTCCTCGATTCGCAAATTTCGAGACGACTCATAACTAGAATCCTTACGCAATTCTCTAACCACACACTCTACGGAGTTTAACCCAAATCTACAATCATTGACTTGTTACGTCCCATTACGGGATTTAAGTCCTCGTCTCACACACATACACTAATCGGTTATCCTAGTTACGATGGATAACTACGACCAATGACAATCTCAAATAATGCACCCATTACTTAGAGTGACTAAGTACGCGCCGAACTCGTGAGTTGACTCACTCACTTAACTAACCGAATCCACCGTAACACTTCTCAACTCGCAATGAACCCGATGTGACTACAAACACATCACTCGAGACAACTATATCCTAGGAACCAATAAAAGATTCCTTATTTATCCCGAATCTACCCCAACCATGCCACGTTTCCTCCGTTCGGTACTCGTCATGTCATGTTTGGTGTCAAAATACACTTTCGTAATAATGGTGATCAATCACTATTACAAACAAGCCTATGTGATTCAAAAAGAAATTAAATATTAAAAATCAAAAAAGATTCGACTGAAGTACAAAACTTAATATAGACTCTAAATAGTCAGTTTATCAAGATTTATCGATCTATTTAATATTAACAAATTTTTTTTCGAATGGCAGAATAATTTTATTAAAACGCTAGCAAAAGCTAGGAAAAAAAATTTAATATTAACAATTGAGCACGTTTATAATTAGTATTGTACTAATGCTGTAATAAACTTTCATATAGCCACCATCCAGGCATAGCTTGGATGGCCACCAACACTTTCAATGAAGGTGAGGTCACGGGTTCGATTCCCTTCAAGGCACTTCAAACACTTGGGGCGAACTTAATAGACCAATAGCCTGAGGATGCTTTACCTAGTAGAGGTGGAGGGTTGACTTGCCGTTTACTCGGGGTTTACCCGCTGCGGGGGGGCCAATGTGCCCGTTCGTAGTAGGGGTTCCTCGTAAAAAAAAAAAAAAAAGCTTTCATATAGCCTTTGATTTAATTAATTGTAATACTCCATAAGAAATTAATGTGTTGTATGTACAACCCCTTACCTTTATTTTGAATTTCTTTTACCCAACAACCACCCACCATACACCACCATAATCCACCACCCAACCACCATCTTCATCATCAAATTTCACTTTTATTTTCTTCTTTCCAGAAACAAGCAACATACATCACCTTTTTTACCGTTAGTCTACCAAAAGTCCACCCCAAAGTGTGTTTTCCGTCGTAACTTCCGGCAATCAACGGCGGGATCAAACGCCTCTCTAATGGTAGGAAACCTTCGCAACGAGCCACGTGAGGATGGCTACACATCTAGAGTCCGACGACAAGGTAAATCGGTGTATCGAAAGATTGATATCGACATTAATCCTGCTGAAAAGGATTATCAATCGTTTTTTGTAACGAATTTCCCAGAACATGCTGTCGTTAATGATTTATGGGATTTGTTTGATGGGTATGGTTGTTTGACGAATGTTTTTATCTCCAAGAAGCGTGCAAAATCAGGTAAACGTTTTGCTTTTGTCAAGTTTATGGGTGTTAAACATGTTCTTGCCATGGAAAACAGACTATCTGTTATATGGATGGGAAGTTTTCACCTTTTTGTTGAAGCCTCTAAATATGAACAGGTTGTGAAACGACCGATTAAGGCTGTTCCAAAACCATCGGTTTTGGCTTCTAATAAGACTCCGGTGGTTAATAATAAGGCTATATGCGATGACGAGTCTTATGCGTCTAAGGTTGCTGGTACAAAACCTGTGTCAAATAAACTCATCTTATGTGATTCGGATTTGGTGACAATTAAGAATGAGGATCTAATTTTAATGGTCAAGGTTAAAGATATTGGGGCTCTTTACACTGTGTATCGAATTTTAATTGCAGAAGGGTTTTTGGAGTCTAAAATCCAATATGTTGGTGGTTTGTGGTTGTGGATTAAGTTCAAGTCGGAATCGAGTCTACTTGCGTTTAAAGGTAACGTAAACCTTATGTCGCTTTTTTCGAATGTAACAGAGGCTTCAGATGACTTTATTGTCGATGAAAGGATCGTGTGGATTGAAATATCAGGTATGCCGACATGTGCTTGGGGAACTAATGCGTTTAAGAAAGTAGCTTCTCGTTTTGGACGTTTCTTGTTTTTTGAATCTAACAATAAGGTTCCCATTTCACTTGGTCGAGTTTGTGTTGCTACTCAATCTAAATGTAATATTTCTACCACTGAAGTGTTCGGGATAAATGGTACGGATGTGAAGGTTGTAGTACACGAAGTAGGCACTTGGACGTTTGATATTGATTCCACATTAGAATCAGGGGATAGTGATGATATTAGTTGTGCTAGTGAAGAGGCTGAAGGAAGTGAGTCAGATACGGTGGACTTAAATAGCTCCACAGGTGATCATTTAAAAGAATTTAAAGGGGTAAATATTCATGAAAGTAGTACTTGTTCTCCTTCTGTTAACGATGAACAGGAACAAGCTAATGTTTATGTTTCAGCAACTAATGATAAGCATCAAGTTAAGATTTCTGTCACAGAGGGTTGCGAAAAGAAGCAAAGTAAAGAGGAAAGTGTTAGCAAGTCATATCCACCTGGGTTCACTAATGTTCATAATGAACGAATGGGTCAAGAGTGTTCATTTGGATCGGTTAATTGCTGCACGTCTTTGAAAGGCATCGATGGTTCTCTTGTTAATGATCAACCTCCAAACGTCAGTAGCACTTTTGAGGACATTTTTGGGATTGGCGAGTTGTTGGGATACAATGTTAAAGGCTGTCAAAAGTTCATGAATCGAGAAGGCGATATGTTCGGTTTTAAATGAAGATCATGTCTATTAATAGTTGCGGTTCCAAGTTTTTTTTGAAACGACAATGGATCAGGGAATTGTGTACGTCTTCAAATATTCAGTTCCTTGGTCTGCAAGAATCAAAAATGACTCGGTTGAAAATGACACGGTTAAGGTCTCTATGGGGTAATCATAATTTTGACTATGCGGTTAGTTTGGCTCGTGGTTTTTCTGGAGGTATTATTTCATTATGGGACCCTAATATGTTTATTAGAAGTGGTATTTGGTGTGACGAGAATTTCATAATTGTTAAAGGAAGATGGGTTCGGGAAGATTTAGAGGTGTTTATGGTGAACGTTTACGCTCCACAAAGTGTGAATGATAAGGCATTGTTATGGCAAAGGTTAACGAATTTTATGCAATCGAATGGTGGTAATTTCATTCTTTTTGGGGATTGGAACGCTGTGAGGGTTGAGAGAGAAAGATGTGGTTCGGAATTTTGTCCGAGAGATGCTCGTGGTTTCAATGATTTCATAGAGGATAATGCCCTTTATGAATTACCTCTAGGAGGTTTACAATTCACTTGGCGTAACAAAGCGGGAAATAAATTTAGTAAACTTGATCGTTTTTTCTTTACTAATAATATTCTTCACAACGTTGACGACATTATAGGTACAGTCTTACCACGTGGATACTCTGATCACTCCCCTATTTTGTTGTCTCAAAATACGATTGACTTTGGTCCTACTTATTTTAAAGTCTTTGCTTCCTGGTTCGCTCGAAAAGATTTTGGTGATTATGTTAGAAGTGTTTGGGATGCCATTAATTTAGACCAACAGTTAAACGTGGTTTTTAAGCTTCGGTTGTTAAAATTCAAACTAAAGGAGTGGATACATAAGACGCGGTCCGAAGAATCGAGTAAATTGATGGAGCTGGAGAAAAAAGTTAATGATCTAGATGAGCTTATTGATGCAGGACAGGCTGATAGTGTTAATGTTGACTTGCGAAATAAATTGTTTATTGAGAAAGAAGAGCTTATTAAGATGGGTGGTATTGATAAACTTCAGAAATCTCGGGTTAAATGGGACGTAGAGGGCGACGAAAACACCAAATTTTTTCATTGCTCTTTAAAACACAAACGTCGACAGCAATCGATCAAGGGTTTTATGGTGGATGGTAATTGGGTTGTAGAGCCGAATGTCATCAAGAACATGCTCTTTGATTATTACAAATCTAAATTCGATAGAGTCGATTCGGGTGCTGAGTTCATGACGATTGAGCCTAATTATGTTTTAAATGTTTCCGAAGCTAACTTTATCGAAAGAGAAGTAGACGATGAGGAAATTAAAAGAGCCGTGTGGGATTGTGGTAGCTCAAAAGCTCCTGGTCCGGATGGGTTTACATTCAAATTCATTAAGGAATTCTGGGAGTTATTACACACGGATATTTGCAGGGACGTTCGAAATTTTTTCATTACTTCCACTCTACCGAATGGGTCGAATTCAGCCTTTTTTTCACTCATTCCTAAAGTAAAAAATCCAGCCCTCATCACTGATTTCCGTCCCATTTCGTTAGTCGGTTCTTTTTACAAGATTGTCACAAAGATCCTCACAAACAGATTACTTTTTGTTATTGATAAAATCATTAGTCCTGTTCAGTCTGCTTTCATTTCAGGTCGACAGATTCTAGATGGCCCTTTGATGCTTAGTGAAATCATGGCTTGGTTCACAAAGATGAAGAGAAAGATGCTGTTATTTAAAGTGGATTTCGAAAAGGCGTACGACTCTGTAAGTTGGGATTATTTATTGTTCATGTTACACAGCTTTGGTTTTGGTGACAAATGGTGCGGGTGGATTCTTGGCTGTCTTAATACTGCTAGAGCTTCGGTCCTTGTGAATGGTAGTCCGACTCGAGAATTCCCTCTTAAAAGAGGTTTAAGGCAAGGCGACCCGTTAAGCCCGTTTCTTTTCATCATGGTCATGGAAGGTCTCCATTTATCTTTTAAACGTGCTTTGGAGAGAAATTTAATTCGCGGTATAAAAGTGGGTAACGAAGAGATTCATCTTTCTCATTTTATGTACGCGGATGATGTTATTATCTTTTCGGATTGGAGTAGACGTGATCTTCACCGTATCATTCAAATTTTGGAGGTCTTTTACCTTGTTTCAGGTTTGAAGATTAATTTGGTCAAATCTCATGTTTTTGGTATAGGGGTGGACGATATTGAGGTTACTTCATTTGCTAATGAGGTAGGTTGTCGTGCGGGGTCGTTTCCTTCTACTTATCTTGGAGTTCCGATTGGTGCAAAGATGAAGTTGGTAAGAAATTGGAACACTTTAGTTGATAAGTATAGAGCTAGACTTTCGTCTTGGAAAGCTAGTTTGATTTCATCGGGTGGGAGATTGACTCTTATCAAATCGGTAATGGGTAGCCTTGGTATTTATTTCTTGTCCTTGTTTAAATGTCCCGAAACTATTCTGAAGCGATTGGAGGCCATCCGGTCTAGATTTTTTTGGGGAGGTAACACATCTACTAGAAAAATGGCGTGGGTTAAGTGGAGTTTAATCTTGGCACCTTTCGATAAGGGTGGGTTGAATGTTGGTAGCCTTAAAGCTTTCAACCTAGCTTTGCTTAACAAATGGAGATGGAGATATCTTGTTAACCCGGGTGATCTTTGGGTTTCGATAATCAAAGCTATTCATGGGGTTCGGTTTGACATGTGTTCAGGAAGTTCGAGCAGCCCTTGGGCTGCAATTGTTTCGGCCTGTAATGATGCATCGTCTACTTCTTTACTTCCGAATGATTCGTTCCGCATGGAAGTCGGTAATGGTAGAGTGGTTAGTTTTTGGTTTGATACATGGTGCGGAAACTCCTGTTTTTTCTCTCGTTTCAATCGTTTATTCCATCTTGATTTAAATAAAAATGATACTATAGCCGATAAATGGAGTAATGGTGAGTGGGTTTGGACCTGGTCCAGAGCCGATTTAGGTGCACGAAATCGTCAACTTCTTGAAGAAATGCAAGTTCTGTTAAGTTCGTACCAGGTTAGTGATCGTGAAGATTTTTGGAAGTTTAGTCTCTCTTCGGATGGTTTGTATTCAGTTAAGGTGGCGAGGGAGTACATGGATCGCAACCTGTTGTCATCATCAAATGTGGATACGTTATGGTTCAAGTTCATTCCGAGAAAGGTAAATATTTTTTTGTGGCGATTGAGATTAGACACGCTTCCTATTCGTTGGAATCTTTCCGCAAAAGGAATAGATATTAGCTCCATTGTGTGCCCGATTTGTCGTAATGGGACGGAGACTAATGACCATCTTTTCTTTCATTGTTCGTTTGCAAAGGAGATTTGGGTCAAGATTCGAGTTTGGTTAAATTGCAATATGCCTACCTTTGTTTCTTGGGAGTCTTTTTTAAGCTGGATAGAAGGATTTCAGATTGGGAAGGGCAAGAAGGAGCGGATTATTGGGATCGTCGCTACGTTGTTATGGGCTCTTTGGTATTTTCGGAACGGTATTGTTTTTAATGATTCTTTTTGTACTAGAAGTAGCCTGTTTGATGTAATTAGATCTTTTTCTTTTCGTTGGATTAATAGTAGAGGCCATTTAGTTTCTAATTGGAACTTATGGTTATCTACGCCGTTGTAATATCCTTTAGCGCCTTGCTAAGGATCGTTTTTTAATGTTATTCAGCTGTTTGCCGTTAAAAAAAAAAAAAAAAAAAAAAAAAAAAAAAAAAAAAAAAAATATAGCCTTTGACACTTATATACAATAACAATGAAATTCGCCTCTTTGTACTCCACTAAAATAGAACTCTATCATAAATTAATTCGTATAATTGCAAATGATGGCGATGATTATCTGTTATGTTGTGGAAATTACCCTTAATTATATTTACTTGTAAAATCTTAATAAATTTTATATAGATACAGTAATTAACATATAATCAATTGAAAATCATTTAATTAATCGTGTAAATTGAAATGACAAGTCAAGTGAGTACACAAAATATGAGGGACCACTAAAGTATTTAATTCGAACTAATTATTAGGTATATGAATTAAATACCAGTAATAGATGCATGCATGCAAAACATACGAACTCAATCTATGTCTCTACTCTCTTTTAGGTAACATATAATTAAGTATAAGTACCATAAGAGTTGATAAATCTCAAAAAAAAAAACAAAAAAAAAAAAAAAAAAAAAAAAAAAAAAAAAAAAATCTGCCCAAATTATTGTTGGTCCTAACGTGTGGAAATGGAAAGTTGGTAATGGGGCTAGTATCCTATTCTGGTTCGATCCTTGGGTTGAAGGGCGTATATTGAAGGCTGATTTCCCAACATTGTTTTTTTATTTGTGAACAAAAAACAAGTTGTGTTAAAGAGTTTAGGTTTCCTTTAGATATTGGAAGTCACCAATTGGGTTGGAATCTACACCTTAAGCTTCCCTTATCCGATTTTGATCGTTTCAAATCTCATCAACTTAACGTTATTTTGTCTCGATACTTGCTCACTGATCTGGTTGCGGATCAGCTGTCCTGGACAGCAGGCACATCCGAGAATTTCCTTGTCGCTGACGCTATTCGACTTATGGTACAATCAAGCAGTCTTGTTCCCCCTGCGTGGCCTAAAGTAGTGTGGGGTAATTGTATCCCCTCAAAGATCATGGTTTTCCATTGGCTTGCTATCAAAAATAGCATTCCGGTTAAAGATGTCCTTGCAAGAAGACACATTCTACCTTCTCATGTTTCTAATCTATGTGTCTTTTGTTCGTTAGATGTTGAATCCGTTGATCACTTGTTACTCCATTGCAATTGGTCATTTAGGATTTGGACGGATCTTTTTCATTGGTGGAATATCCGTTGAGTTATTCCAAGAACCATTGTCGACTTTTCCTTTGATTGGTACTACGGTATGAGAATTAAAGCTTCAAAATTTTGAAAAATGATTGGCCCCGCTACCATTTGGGCAATTTGGACTACAAGGAACGATCTCGTTTTCAATGGAATCACCCCAAGCCGATTGAAGGTTGTTCGAAATATCAAGTTGAAGATTTTCCTTTGGGCAACGAATCTAAAATTGGTTCACGGTTTACAATCTTATGTGTGGGAACAAAATCCGTTCCTTCTTTGTATGTAGCATTGTTTCAACTTATTTGTAATGCTTTTTCTTTTTCTTGTAACTCTATTCGGTTACCTTCATTATTGTTTTGATGAAGTAATCGGTTATTAATAAAATTCATCTTTCGCCAAAAAAAAAAAAAAAAAAAAAATACCATAAGAGACTTTTATGAGTTTATACATCATCAAACCTGCTTCAAATATTAGTTAATTCTTGCACACGCAACCACCTTTTCTTATTTTATTTAATATTTAATATTTATAATTTATAATATAATAATTATTATTTTATATAATTTTTATTTTGTTATAAAATAATGTACATATTAAATATTAAATCGCACCAATCTTTTTTTTCTTCCTAAAACATGAATAGCATCATTATTGCCGTACCAATAATATTCGACTTTCAATTCTCTTAAATTTTGAAATGTAATTTTCTCGATGTACGAAACATTTCAATAGTGTGGAGGCGATGGCAGGAGAGAATCTCCTTTTGGTTAATGTTCCGGGTGGTGAGCGATTTGGATTCTGCTATTGCTGACCACGTGAATGAAGGAGTAAATTTTCCTATTAGAAGTTGCCCTTTAATTAAAGTCTAATGTGAAGCTTTTAATTTCAAAAATAAAATAAAATAAGTCTAATGTGAAAGCTAAGGAGAACATTGAGGATAAGGGGTCCAATAGACTAGGTAGTTGGTCACGAGCCCATTAAGTCTACTTCCAAGGTTTCCAAGATCGATAGAGCAAGTGGCAAAAAGCCCTTGATCGAAGGGTCGGGATCGAAAAGTTCAAACTCTTTAGTTTCTCCTTATGCCACGTTTAATGATATGATGGATAAAATGGCCGCTGAAAGTGTTGAAGGGGCGGTTACTTATGTCGCGTAAGTCCAAAAAGACAAGGAAGAAACAACCGGTTCAAGGTAAAGAAATGGAGTGCTTCATAGAATTCGCTAAAGACGTGTGATTTTTGCCTCGGTTTTATTTTGTCCGTGATTTAGTATTTATGATGTAGATGGTCGTAAATCTTTCCTTTTGTAGGTTTAATTGGCTACCCTCGCGTTAGTCTTGTGGTGTTCTCTTGTTGTTGTTCGTTGTTTTTTTTATTGTTGTATATATGTTGGTCGCGAGTTGTTGTTAGATTGGTCTCAATCTTCAATGGTCATCCACCGAATTTGTGGATTCCGGCCTTTAACACCCTTCACCCAACGCATGTCTAACCCTTATCTTCCACCAGAGATCCTTCAATCCTTTGGTACCCTCTATGAACCAGTTGAATCTCCTTGCTCTCCGATTACAGGTGCTTGTGGTTCACCAAAAAACTCAGACCTGGTACCTCCTCGTGCTTATTCTACTATTTTATCGGAAGGCTTGACAAATCGTGCTCCCGTCATATGATCGAAAGTGTTTTTGGGAAGGCGAGTGTGAAAACCGAAATTATTTTTTTGCCCACTAGGAGATATGCCTTTGTATCGTATGAAGAATCGAATATTGCAGCTTTGGCCGTATCCTCGTTGAACGAATCGAAGGTGTTCGGCCGATCCATCTACGTGGGTTGGCCTACCCGTCGTTCATCTCGTCACATTACCGGCAACACAAGATCTTTCTGATTCATTGTTTATGTGTTGGTTCGATCAGAATAAGGATGTGACAGATAACCTTGATCTCAGTAATATGTTGGTATATTCGCGCCCACTATCGGTTGATATGGTTCAGGACTTTCTTGTTGATCGTAAAATTTTAGTCAACCAAATTTACAAGCTCGACCCGTATTCTTGTGTGGTGGTTTGTGTCGATTTGATTGGTTTCGAGTTGATCATTTTTTGCAGACTCTGGTGGTTTCATTTTGGTTACTCCACTAGCTGATTTGGCCGGATCCTACTTTTGGTTTGCGTGGCTAGAGATAAAAGGTGCTCTGGTTTCTTTTTCATCGGCTGATAATGCTATTAAGGTAGCAGGACTTTTCGGTGATGTGTTAACTATTACCAGGTCATCTTCGACTCTCGGTAATGTTGGTTCTCTTCCCGCATTCGTTAAATCATCTCGAGTTAAAACACATTCATGATTTGGTTAGTGTGTACTTACATGATTTGGTTTGTGAAGTAGTTGATTCGGTTGACCTTGGTGATCTTATTAACGACGAGTTTCCTTTAGGCGTGTTGGTTCAGTCAAACCGAGCTTTTTGGTCAGGGTCGGTTATGGTCGAAGGTGGTATTTACGAGCCACAGATTGGTACTTTGATATCACATATTTCATACGCGTTTTCCTTAGCGATATCGGGCACATTTTGGTCCTTTTGGATACGATTTGGTGTTATTTCGATAAGTGTTGTGAAAGTTCAAGTTCTAAGACCAAGGAGATGAAATTTGAAGTTATTTGATGGTTTTAGTGATTGTCTATGGAAACGAGTGAAAGAGATTGGTTCGATTCGAGTTTGGTTCGAAAATGAGTGATTTTATGAGTTTTATAGTCCGGATTCAGCAAAAAGGGGCTGGAGCGCAACTCCAAAACATGGAGCGCCGCTCCAATAGGCAGGATTTTCAGTTCGAGGGGTTTTGGACAACTAAAGATGAGTTTCCAGTTATATAGAGCGCCGCTCCATATGTGGAGCGCCGCTCCACTTTCAGCCGGGGTCAGATTTTTACCTATTTAAAGACCGAATTTTTACCCTAATAATCACTTTTGCATCCAGACGAATTCCAGCAGCTTTTTGACGAAAAAGGGTGATTTTTGGGGAACCCCAAGATCATTCTAACACATCAATCATTCCGGAAATGCGTCTCGATCCGTTCATCATTCAAGAACACAATTTTCATTAGGTTTAATTCTTATCTTCATAATGAATACTCTTAATCAAGGTTGCAAAAGACGCGAGACGGGGTCGAGACGGTCGGGTCCTAAAAGGGTCAAGACGGAGGTCTAGACGGATGTTGACTAACGTTGACTTTTAAATAAAAATGTTATATATTATATATATATATTGTACATTACATTATTCCAAACATAAGCATTTCACACATGTTTAAATACTTCAACATTTCAAACATAAAAAAAGAAACCCTAAGTAATAGCACAACGTTTAATATTAAAAAAAAAAAAAAAAAAAACTTGAAAAAAATCAGAAAAACCCGTTTTTTCCCGTCTCGGACCGTGTTTGACCGTCTTTTGACTGTTTTTTGGCCGATTTCCGTTTTTTCAAACGTTTTATGTATAAACGGGACGGGGCACTCCAAAATCCGTCTACACCCCCGTCTACACCCCCGTCTACACCCCCGTTTTTTCCGTTTTTTACAACACTGCTCTTAATTGTTTATTTGTGATTTTGGTTTTAGCCATGGTTGGCTAAGCACTTTAATGTTTGTCTAGATTGAATATTCGTATGTGTTTGGATGATACTTTAATGTTCTATTGATTAATGCATGATAATTATGAGTTTTGATTAAGAACCATTCTTGTAGGTGTTGATTATTGTTACTAGGTTGATTAGTGATCTTGTTTGAACAAAGGGAACCCTGTTTCAATTTAGTACACTAGTTTTCAATTGATTTGTCTTAACCAATTGGGTGCTTACTGGACCAAGGGGGTAAACCGGGTAACATAGATTAAACAAAATAGGAGTGAATTGTGTGGAGCGAATGCGTAACCAATTGAATCTTAATCTTATAATTAGTTAATTACTAAGTCACAAACAAAAGAGGTCTTTGGTGAAAGGGAACCCTAAGCCAATAAATCCAAGTTTGATGTGTTTGCTAAAAGAGAACTCTGGGTAAACCGACTCTGTAGTTGCATGTATTGATAAATTGAACTAGTGCTTAAATAACAAATCATTCGATACTGCGAATAGGAGATCTAGGCGAACATTCTTTTATCTATTGAATTCAAATATCTTTACTTTTCATTGAGTCTGCATTTAATTCTTATAAACTTAAAAATACAAAAATATTGTCTTTTACTTTTAATCAATCTTTGATTTGGCTAATCGTTAAATAGCCACAAAACAAACTATCTCGTACTTTCGATTTTCATAGATTAACTTAGTTTATTTTATTAGTTGCAATCTTAATTCTCACGTTTAAAACTGTCCTTGGAACGATTTCGGAATTACCAACTTTATACTATTACACGATCGGGTACACTGCCCGTTAGTGTGTAGTAATCTTTAAACCGGTAATTTCCAAGATAAATAATATACACGATTTTACACATCAAGTTTTTGGCGCCGCTGCCGGGGACAGTTGTGTCGGAAATTAAGATTGTTATCTAATTGTTCTTAGTTATAGTTTATTATTTCTTTTCGTATATTCTCAGTTGAATCGGTGCGTTTAATCAGTTGTTAGTTGTGATTTCGCAGATAACAGGTAGTGCTTGCCACATACTCGTTCTTCTAATTCTCCGATTCTTCAACCCTTTGCAAAACCCGAAAGAGAGTTATTCAGAGCGTTAAGTCAAGAGCAACAGTCTACGGTGGATTCATCTTTTTCTTCGAGTGCAAATATAATTAATTTAAGTAGTAGTTCTGAGACTGTGGTGCCCGATACACCACCTGAAATCAGAGAAGAAGAAGAATCTTACATTTCATTAGATCTTTTCGAGACTGAAGATATGGCTGACCAAGCTGATCAACCGAATCGTCCTCAGACTATGGCAGAAAAGTTGAAGGCCACACGAGGGGGCCAAGGCAATTCGATTACTCAACCGAACATCACTCAGCCTTTTCAAATCACAGGGCCGATCCTGAGTTTGATTTCTTCTGACTGCCAATTTCATGGCAATGATAGTGAGGATGCTAACGAGCATCTTCGTATTTTCAATGATGTTTACAACTTGTTCAAACTGCATGAGGTTGCCGATACTTCGATCAAGACAAGGCTTTTTCCCTGGACTCTTAAGTGAGAAGCCAAGAGATGGTTAGATAAGCAACCGGAAGGAGCAATTACCTCTTGGGATATGTTGGTAGATAAGTTCTTATCAAAGTTTTTCCCTGCGTCTCGAGCTGCTAGACTTCAAGCAGATATTTCTCAATTCAGACAAAAGAGCAGCGAGACACTATTTGATTCTTGGGACCGTTATTCTAATATGTTACGCTCGTGTCCGCAACATGGGTTGAATGATTTACAAAAGGTCTAGATTTTCTATAAGGGGTGTGACATCCCAACTCGTCAGAGTATTGATCAAGCAGTAGGTGGATCTTTAATGGATAAAACCGAAGAATAGGCATTAGAGATTATTGAAAAGCAAGCTGCTTACACTCACGAATGGCATCAAGATCTTGAGTCAACTCGTTCAGCGTCAGTTAAGAGAACCGAAACCACTGGTGCATATGATGATTATGGGTCTATTAATGCTAAGTTAGACAAATTTGGTAGACACTTGGAGAAGTTGGAGAAGGACATGCATGGTATTAAGGTTGGTTGTGAATTTTGTGGGGGATTACACTTAGGAAAAGATTGTGATGCGTGTTTGACTATGAATCAGAAAGAAGAGATCGCTTATATTAGTCAACTGAACAATAATCAGTTTCAGGGACGTGCGCAGTTTAATAGGAATTTCAACAATCCCTATAATCCTCAAGGTAATCAAGGTTCGAGGTTCCAGCCAGGTTCTAGTGGAGGATATCAACAGCAAGCTCCCGGTATTTTCAGAAACCCCAAGCCGAAGAGAAAAAGTCCAACCTTGAAGCTATGATCGAGAAGCTTGTGATGTCTCAAACTCAGCTTGTTAATACTGTTACTCAGAACAATGAGAAGAATGATCAAATGTTTCGAAATCAACAAGCACCTATTCAGAATTTGGAGAAATAAATTGGTCAACTTGCTAATCAGAATAATGAGAGGAAACCGGGGAGTTACCGAGTAAGATAGATAATAACCCGAAGAATGGGCATGTTAACGCTATCACCACCCGAAGTGGTTTAGCATATGATCCACCGAGGAAGCCCGATGAGTATGATTTGCGAGTGCCGTTGGTTAATGATAGTGAGCCGATTGTTGTTAGTGAACCGGAGGGGGAAAAGGAGCCAGAACAGGTGATTGAGAAAGTTGTGAGGGTACCGAAAACTGTTGCTGCGAAACCGGTAGTTAAAGAGTATCAACCACCGCTCCCATTCCCGAGAAAGTAGAGATTGGAAAAGCTGGAGGCAGAAAAGTCCAAGTTCATGGACTTGATTAAAAAAGTTAACATTAATTTGCCTTTTATTGATGTGATTGCAGGTATGCCCAAGTATGCAAGGTTCCTTAAGGACTTGCTAACTAACAGGAAGAAGCTGGAGAACGTGTCTTCAGTCAGGTTGAATGTCGCATGCTCAGCGGTAGTTGCAAACAAGCTTCCCGAGAAGCTTGAGGATCCTGGGAGTTTCACCATTCCTTGTTTACTGGGTAATTTGGATTGTATGAGGGCGTTGGCAGATTTGGGGGCTAGCATAAATTTAATGCCCTATTCTATTTACTTAAAGCTAGACCCCGGGGAGTTGAAACCCACGCGTATGGCTATTCAGCTAGCTGATTGCTCCATTAAATTCCCTCATGGAATTATAGAGAATATGCTAGTTAAGACCCGGTCGTTGGTTTTCCTGGCCAATTTCGTGGTGTTGGATATGGAAGTGGATGAGAGGATTCCACTGATTTTGGGTCGGCCATTTTTAAATATGGCTAGATGTATCATTGATGTCTATGGCCAATAGTTGACCCTTAGAATAGATGATTTGCATGCAACTTTCTCAATCGACCATGCTTTAAAATACCCTGCCTACACTGATGATACATGTTATTTTCTTAACACTGTGAATGTCCAATCTGAGTTGTTGCAGGAATTTCCAGAGTTACAGGGTTCAGCAGAATGTTCATTGGCTAAAATTGATGAAGAGTTGCAGGTTGAGGAGGTGGATATTTTGACCACCTTGATGGAAAACGGCTATGAGCCGACTAAGGAGGAGTTCAAGGAACTCGAACGTGATGTGGATTACCGGAGCAAGTCTTCAATTGAAGAACCTCCCGAGTTAGAATTGAAGCCACTTCCAGATCATTTGGAATACGCTTATTTGCAGGAGGAATCTAAGCTCCCGGTAATTATTTCTTCTTCTCTTACTACAGGTCAGAAAACTGAGCTTGTAACCATGCTACAGGCCCATAAACCGACCATTGCATAGAAAATTCATGACATTAAGGGTATTAGTCCCTCCTATTGCACCCACAAAATCCTAATGGAGGATAACTCCAAACCTTTGGTGCACCGACAAAGGAGGTTGAACCCGCACATGCAAGATGTCGTGAAGAAAGAGATTATTAAGCTCCTCGATGCAGGTCTTATTTACCCGATTTCTGACAGTCCTTGGATTAGCCCGGTACACTGTGTACCTAAGAAAGGTGGTATGACTGTTACCACTAATGATAAAAATGAGTTAATTTCCACTAGGACTGTCACGGGGTGGCGTGTTTGTATTGACTATCGTAAGTTGAACGACACCACACGCAAAGACCACTTCCCGTTACCTTTCATGGATCAAATACTAGAGAGGTTAGCGGGAAACAGCTTTTATTATTTTCTTGATGGTTTTTCGGGCTATTTCCAAATTCCTATCTCGCCCGAGGACCAGGAGAAAACTACTTTCACGTGCCCGTATGGCACATTTTCATACTGACGCATGCCCTTTGGCCTTTGCAATGCTCCGGCCACTTTTCAAAGGTGCATGATGGCCATATTCCATGATATGATAGAGGATTGCATGGAGGTGTTCATGGATGACTTTTCGATCTTCGGTGACACTTTTGATTCATGCCTTCTTAATTTAGAACGGATGTTGGAAAGGTGTGAGAAGTCTAATCTTGTGCTCAATTGGGAAAAGTGCCATTTCATGGTTAAAGGGGGCATAGTTCTCGGGTACAAGATTTCTAAGGACGGTATTGAGGTAGATCCCGCGAAGGTAACAGCTATTAAGAACCTTCCACCTCCCACCGATGTTAAGGGTGTTCGGAGTTTTCTCGGACACGCCGGTTTTTACCGGCGGTTTATTAAGGATTTTTCTAAAATTGCTAACCCGATGAACAAACTCCTCGAAAAGGACACGCCTTGGAATTTCTCCGAAGAGTGCCTTAAGGCATTCAATCTTCTTAAGGAGAAATTGATCAATGCACCCATTATAATTGCTCCGAATTGGTCCCTTCCATTCGAGCTTATGTGCGATGCTTCTGATTTTGCTGTTGGCTCTGTTTTGGGTCAAAGGGTCGAGAAACATTTTCGACCCATTTATTATGCAAGCAAGACCTTGCAGGGAGCGCAATTAAATTATACTACCACTGAAAAGGAGCTCCTTGCGGTGGTCTTTTCGTTTGATAAGTTCCGGTCCTACTTAGTCTTGTCTAAGACTATTGTTTTTACGGACCATTCTGCTCTGAAGTACCTATTTTCGAAATCGGATGCAAAACCTCGACTGCTTAGATGGATCTTGCTTTTGCAAGAATTCGATATCGAGATCCGGGATAAGAAGGGCGCTGAAAATCTAGCGGCTGACCACTTGTCTAGACTCGAGAATCCAAATCTCGAAGTCCTTCACGAATCGAGTATCCATGATGATTTTCCCGATGAATATCTCATGGCAATGGATAAGGTGGACGAGCCATGGTACGTGGACATTGCTAATTATCTCGTTGGGGGATTCTTGGAAAAAGGGTGGTCACATCAAAAGAGGAAGAAATTCTTCAGTGACCTTAAGTACTATTTCTGGGAGGCTCTCTATCTTTTTCGTTGTTGTCCCGATAGGGTTATCCGCCGGTGTGTTTCCGGTGAAGAGTGTATGCGTATTTTGACCGAGTGCCATAGTGGGCCTACCGGTGGGCATTTTGGACCCCAAATCACGGGGCGTAAAGTCTATGATGCCAGCTTCTTTTGGCCGACAATTTTCAAGGATGCCCACAGGATTTGCAAATCGTGCGATTCTTGTCAAAGGGCCGGTAAAGTCACCAAACGGGATGAGATGCCTCAACAAAGCATCCAAGTTTGCGAAGTATTTGACGTTTGGGGAATCGACTTTATGGGGCCATTTCCGAAATCTCAGAATTATAGTTACATACTCGTTGCTATTGATTACGTGTCTAAATGGGCCGAAGCGCAAGCTTTGGCTACAAACGATGCACGAGTTGTGATTTCGTTCCTTCAGTGTTTATTCTCTCAATTTGGAACTCCTAAAGCTTTAATTAGCGATAGGGGTACTCATTTTTGTAACGCCCAAATGGAGAAGGTATTGAAGCGATATGGAGTTCTCCGTAAAGTTTCAACTTCATACCATCCCCAAACGAGCAGACAAGTTGAGAATACCAATCGAGCTCTTAAAGGGATTCTTGAGAAAATTGTGGTGTCGAATTCGAAGGAGTGGGCGAATAAGCTCGATGAAGCTTTGTGGGCATTTCGAACCGCCTACAAAACGCCAATTGGTACCACTCCTTATCGGTTGGTTTATGAAAAAGCGTGTCATCTCTAGTTAGAGATTGAGCATAAAGCGATATGGGCATTTAAAAAGTGCAATTTGGATTTGAAGGAAGCTGGACGCCTGAGGGCGGGGCAATTGAATGAGCTTGGTGAATTACGCCTTGATGCGTATGAGAATTCGTTGATTTATAAAGAGAAAACCAAGCAATGACATGATAGAAGGTTAAAGGGTCCGAAGGAGTTTAATGAGGGTGATCGAGTGCTCTTGTTTAACTCTACATTGAAGCTTTTACCGGGAAAACTTAAGTCCCGGTGGACGGGACCATTTGAGGTTGTTAAGGTGTACCCATACGGTGCGATTGAGTTGAAAAATGAGAGTGGTACTACCTTTAAGGTGAACGGACATCGAGTGAAGAAATATTTTGATGGTCCGTTGGAGATTGATGACGGGGTTCACGTTGAACCCGATCCTAACGTCACTTGAAGTTGGTAACGAGTCTTGTGAATGACTCGGTAATAAACTTCACATTGTTGTAGAGTTTGTATGTTTTTGTGCTTGTTTGACGATATGTGCAATATGATCTTGCTCGGCTTTTTGTTTGGGTTGTTGGTTGGATTTTATGATGAGTAAATGGGTTAAAATGGCTTAAAAATGCGAAATTCTGAATTATCAGCACCTGGAGCACCGCTCCAAACCATTGAGCGCTGCTCAGATGGTGCGTACCTGATGTGCCAGATGTTTGAAACTCCTCGACATGATTTTTATGACCATTGGAGCGCCGCGCGACAATTTGGCGCGCCGCGCCACATCTGGAGTGCCGCTCCATTTGTCTGTCGGGCAGGGGGCAGTTCGTTTTTAATATAAAAAAATCCCATATTTACAACCACACAAAGGGAAAACGGGTACCAGTTGTATTTTACTCCCAATTCATTCATTCTTTACAATTTCCTAACACTTACAAACACCTACATCTAAAAACCCTAATTTTCAAGACTTCAAATTCTTGTTCACTTAACTTCATATCTTGCAAGAATGGTTAACCCTAAGGTCCGAATTTGTTTTCTATCTTACTAATTTCATCTAATTGTGTGTATTTACATGCTTAATCTTTGATTTACATGATGAATTAATGTGGTTGTGTTCATATGGGCGGGTCAAATTGGTTTGAATGAATTGAGCTATATTTGATTTATTTATTTAAGATGCCATGCTAGAAGAGACATAACTTGTGTTTTGTGATAAGATGAGTAGTTTGATAGTAGTTGTTTGAATTGGTGTAAGTTTGCAAACATGATGAACTTTATTGGATTTGGGAAAGTTGCAAGTGTTATGAGTAGTCATGTTTGACATGTTTGGTATGGTTGTTGTGTTGCTATGTTTTAAGAGCTAATTTTATATGTATAGATTGGAGTTCTTAGCATGTTTACATGTGTTACTTGGTTAATTTGGTGATTGTCTTTAAAGTGACTTAGCATGTAACATGTTTTGGTTGTGTTGGGACTTTGGTGCTTATTATTTTGACTAACACTAACTTTTGAGTTTGGTGTTTTGGTTTCTTTATTTGTTTCATTTGTGTAGAGATCGCGAGGCAACACTGAACCAAGACAACCACCAAATAATCCGGAGCTATGGTTGTCACAAATTGCGAATAATGAGGAATTAGAAGAACGTTTTACACTTGTTAGCGCCCGTCCGATCGAATGGACTTTTTATTTGGATTGGACGCAGCTAATAGCAGTTGGTAATAATATTGTTAGGAGGTTGCGTCAGTATTTGTGGGTAACATACGCAGGGCAAGAACTGAGGCCATATGAAAGGCTATTTGAAATACGTGAAGATGTGTTTGAACAGTTGACTATCGAGTTCTTTTCTACAGTGAGTTGTCGACCGCGAGCCTCTCCGACTGAGGCAGATTTCTTGACATTCAGGTTAGGCGGTTTAGAGCGGAACATGAGTAAGATTGGGGTAGCTCGGGCGTTAGATTTATATCCCGAGTTAAATGACAACGATTTAAAGTGGTTTTTGATTCAGTGCAAAGTGTTTGGGCAGGAGACGTTTAGTGAAAGTGAATATTGGCCAACAGCGGCGAAAGATACTGCAGGTCCATTTAGTTCAAGTCAAAGTGTTCAGTCAATGCTTCGACTTCCGGAGGACCAGATTATTTTTAAGATGATTGCTACTATGTTTATGGCTAGGGGAAATAAGAACAAGATTCAACGAAGGGATCTTTGGATTCTTCAACAGATTAAGTTGAGAGAAAGGATTGACGTCCCGTGTATGTTAGGAGCATGGTTTCAAGAGATTGGTACAGATAAACGAACAGAACGCCCATTGTTAGGTGGGCATTTGGTCACTAGGTTTGCTCGGGCGTTTTCGGTCCTGACTAGTAGGTGTGATATAGTGGGAGTTGAGGCGATGCCCACTATTATTCTGTTTTTCTCGAAAGCTGAGTTTATCCGAAGAGGTCCACAAGGTTGGGTTTTGGTGGATGATGATGAGCAACAACAACCAGGAGATGGGGCTGGACGTGGTCGTGGACGTGGTGTTAGTCGATCCACGTATGAGGCAGGTAGCTCGAGTGCTGCGAACGTACAGGGTACGTGGTCATTTGGTGAAGAGAGTTGAAATTCGTTGGTTAATAGTGTAGACGGTCTTCATCTGGAGTATAGGGACAGCCGGTCAGCGTATGATGCTCAGGTTGAGCATAATCAGCGGATGTTAGAGGAGCAGCGCAGGCATAACGAGGATATGCGGGTCTGGCACGAGAATAGTTATGGTGCGATTAACACGGCGCTGGGACAGTTTGGAACGGAGATGGGTCATTTGGGAGAGCGTGTTGACAGGGTAGAGTATGATGTTAGGTGAATTCGGGCCCACAATCAGTGGGAGGTTCATCAGCGACAAATTCAGCGACAGATGAGTCAGAACCCGGAGGCGTATATTCCGATGCGGACTACCATTCCTGATTATACATCAGTTACTCCTCCGAGACCGGATCCTTCATATGACCCGTACCAAGCTTGTCAGGATAATTATGGTGTGGATTGAGACCCGTTCAGAGACTTGTGGCCGAGGAATGATTGATTTGTTGCGCATGTTTATGTTGTTTTTGTTTGAAACTATTTCCTGTTCTTTTGGTCTGTACTTAAATAATTTTATTTTCTGTTTATGTACTTTGAAACTTATTTGAGGGACAAGGCGTTTCGGCATAGGGTGGTGCCACCTTGTCCTGTTATGTAGTTCGTTTGTTTTATTTTCTTAGGTTTGTTGGTGAAATGATTTTTCAAGTCTGGCATTAAGTTCTGCAAAACTGCATGATTGATGATATTGGTGTGATGATCGGGAATGGACGATGTTCTTATGCTAACAGTCAGTTCAGCGCCATCTGTTACTAGCATTCCGCGATCAGTGGTTAACTCGATAAGTTTTTATATTTTCTTTCTCAAATAACCCTTTCGATTTTTATCTATTTTTTATCTCAAGTGATGGGGACATTACTTGATCTCAAGTGTGGGGTGGGGGATGTAAAATATCTCGGGTTGGTTGTTAATGGAATCATCATCATATTAGTTTTGATTTAAAAAGACTTGACGTTTCACGGGTTTTGGTCGTAAAAAAAATGAAAAAATTAGGGGTAAAATAAAAAAAAAAATAGAAAAGTTAGTTTAAAAAAAAAAAGGTAGAAAAACAATTGAAAATTCGGCCAAAACCTTTATTCTGAAAATTGGCTTGGTATTTTATGGTATATTTCGTGTTTTCAAAGAAGCCAAAATTGTTTCACATGTTCATTATTTTGAACATGAAATCCTACGAGTTCGGGGAACTCAATAGTAGGTCACCTGTACTCAAACGGGTGTAAATCGTGAGAGAGCGGTGATTGCATAGAATGATTGTGACCGAATCACGTGCCAGATCACAAACTTTTGGTTACTTGGTATAGCAGACTTCCGAAACTATATCATTTTATTATTACATCATCTAATGGTGTGATACTGTGGGAAGAGGAGCCTAGAGCTTCACGAGTGTTGTCTTTTTTAGGAACAATAGCTACGTGCTTGTGTTTGCTTAGACAACACAACCCATAGTCAAAAGGTATGGCACCCAAAGGTTTTTGGAATTTAAACCGAGTGTCAATTGAAATAGATTGGCATTCCTGAGTGACTCAGATCCACTCATTAAGGAAGTAAAGTCTTCCGACCGTTTTACTTGGTACGTATACCTCTTAAGCTGTACCATTTCATTACCCACCATTTCACGATGAGGTACTGTTAGAGGTGAAAGTCTTGAACTTTCAAAACATGTTCATTATTTTGAATGTGAAATCCTACATGAACATTAAAATTCATACGTAGGTCATCTGCACCAAGGCGGGTGTCAACCGTATGAACGGTGATAGTAGCGTGTGGTCGAAACTGGACCATGCGCTAGATCGAAAACTTAAACAGGGCGATCCTCATTGTTTCTCCTAACAAGGACAATGTTGCACCCGACCACTTTATTTAACCACATAGGATGTATCTATTCCATCCTTAAGGGAGTTAAGTCTCCTGACCGACACACTTGCTGATTTGTTTCAGAAGTTGTAGTCCAGACCAGTTGTAGGGTGACGAAAAATCTTGAAAAGTCATTGCTAAAATCGACTGGAAATCTACCAGGCCTCAACGTCAAACAGGGAAACTGGTAGTCAAAGCTTATCTCAATGAGGGAGATTTGCTAGCCAAATGGGAAGCGCACCATGATACACAAAATGTCAGTGATTGATCAGATTCCCAGTGGATAACCTCCAGAAAGGTAATATATCAGCTTTTAAGCATGATGAACCTCAATCTTTATGGTTGACTTAACAGATTAGATGATCACCTCATGATTATCAATGATATCTGGACGTAATGTGTATCCTCCTAAGCACATTATTTTCTTACCGACATCTCGCGATGTTAGGTACTGTGGGAGGCATTGGCTTGACCAATTGCGGGGTAGCCCGTGCGTTCTTTTTGGCACATGCATTCGATTGTCATATCTTTGGTGTTTGCCTCCCACTTGATTCCCGGTTCCTTTGAAGACTTACATTATGGTTCGAGATTCTTTGCCTCATTTTATTTGGTATGGTATTCGAGATTATATTTAGCTACTTTGTTCATACTATTTGCTTGAGGATTGGGAAGTTAATTTCGGGGAATGCAAGTGGGAGGTATGGTTGGTATTTACATCCAAATCGTGCCCATGCTAGTTTGTGGTTTGTTAGTTACGAGTTTGATTCTACATACATGTTGAAGAAGTTATCATATTGTAGAAGATTATTATCGAGTTCGATTTCTTGAGGACAAGCAAAATTCTAGTGTGAGGTTGTTTGATATCGCATATTTCATACGCGTTTTTCTTAGCAATATCGGGCACATTTTGGTCCTTTTGGATACGATTTGGTGTTATTTCGATAAGTGTTGTGAAAGTTCAAGTTCTAAGACCAAGGAGATGAAATTTGAAGTTATTTGATGGTTTTAGTGATTGTCTATGGAAACGAGTGAAAGAGATTGGTTCGATTCGAGTTTGGTTCGAAAACGAGTGATTTTATGAGTTTTATGGTCCAGATTCAGCAAAAAGGGGCTGGATCGCCGCTCCAAAACATGGAGCGCCGCTCCAATAGGCAGGATTTTCAGTTCGAGGGGTTTTGGACAACCAAAGATGAGTTTCCAGTTATATGGAGCGCCGCTCCATATGTGGAGCGCCGCTCCACTTTCAGCCGGGGTCAGATTTTTACCTATTTAAAGGCCGAATTTTTACCCTAATAATCACTTTTGCATCCAGACGAATTCCAGCAGCTTTTTGACGAAAAAAGGTGATTTTTAGGGAACCCCAAGATCATTCTAACACATCAATCATTCCGGAAACACGTCTCGATCCGTTCATCATTCAAGAACACAATTTTCATTAGGTTTAATTCTTATCTTCATAATGAATACTCTTAATTGTTTATTTGTGATTTTGGTTTTAGCCATGGTTGGCTAAGCACTTTAATGTTTGTCTAGATTGAATATTCGTATGTGTTTGGATGATACTTTAATGTTCTATTGATTAATGCATGATAATTATGAGTTTTGATTAAGAACCATTCTTGTGGGTGTTGATTATTATTACTAGATTGATTAATGATCTTGTTTGAACAAAGGGAACCCTGTTTCAATTTAGTACACTAGTTTTTAATTGATTTGTCTTAACCAATTGGGTGCTTACTAGACCAAGGGGGTAAACCGGGTAATATAGATTAAACAAAATAGGAGTGAATTGTGTGGAGCGAACGCATAACCAATTGAATCTCAATCTTATAATTAGTTAATTACTAAGTCACAAACGAAAGAGGTCTTTGGTGAAAGGGAACCCTAAGCCAATAAATCCAAGTTTGATGTGTTTACTAAAAGAGAACTCTGGGTAAACCGACTCTGTAGTTGCATGTATTGATAAATTGAACTAGTGCTTAAATAACAAATCATCCGACACTGCGAATAGGAGATCTAGGCGAACATTCTTTTATCTATTGAATTCAAATATCTTTACTTTTCGTTGAGTCTGCATGTAATTCTTATAAACTTAAAAATACAAAAATATTGTCTTTTACTTTTAATCAATCTTTGATTTGGCTAATCGTTAAATAGCCACAAAACAAACTATCTCGTACTTTCGATTTTCATAGATTAACTTAGTTTATTTTATTAGTTGCAATCTTAATTCTCACGTTTAAAACTGTCCTTGGAACGATTTCGGAATTACCAACTTTATACTATTACACGATCGGGTACACTGCCCGTTACTTTGTAGTAATCTTTAAACCGGCAATTTCCAAGATAAATAATATACACGATTTTACACATCATACTTCTAAGGTTGTAGAAGTTGAACCACAAAATCTTGACGATGTGGATGTCGATTCGCCAATCCCTGGTGATCGTGGGTGAACTTATGAAGGAGGGGTGGGGCACCCGATAAATTTTTTTGACCTAAAATCTCCATATTTTGCCTCAAAACTTTCATATTTTGTCCAAAAACCTTTAAATTTTGCTCAAAAAACTCTATATTTTGCCAAAAAAAACCCTATTTAAAAAAAATTCGCCCCCGGTGAAAAAATTTCATGACTCCGCCACTGCTGGTTATCATTTTGGTTCTGTTAATGGTGATGGAACTGAGCTCGGGATCAAGAATTCAGTTTATTCATTGCATTATAGCTCTTTTAAGGATGGTCTTTCTAAATATAAGAATAGTTTCATGAGTGAGTCAGATCAGATGGCGGTTTAGATGATATAGACCTTGATTTCCAAATTGGGAGTTTCAACAGGTGCTCGACCTCATCGGTTAAAGTTGTTTGGACCCTGCTAGTCAAAGTGGGTAGTAGCATGGTTCGGCCCGAGAAGTCTCCTACTTTGGTGGTCGATAGGGCAAGGTTTCGAATGCTAATTGGTTATCGGGTAAGCAACAAGAGTTTTTGAACAAGACAAATGTATGGATCTTCGTCTACGGTTTTAGATACAAATGTGCCCGTGAACTCTGGGCTCATTATTGGGCCGTAATGTAATAGTAAATGGAAGGGTAGGGTTGCGAAGAAAAACAAAAAGAGTGGCGTAGGCATTGATGATTCGGATCGAATGCAAGATGAAGCAGGTGTTGGATTGGGTTGTCATAAGTTGGTCGGCAAAGTGCACGTTGACGAGGGTGGTGGTATCTCGTCCAGACTGGGATTAGATGAGGGTCCTTCGAATGCTCGTAACTCCGGATTCACGATTAGTTAATCACATCGTTCTAGACTTGGGAAATCGGTTACCTATGAGTAACTTGTAGGTAAATTTCAAAGACAAAATAATAAAGGAAAAAAGGTTGCATCCGTTGTTGACAAAAAACGTGGTCGTTAGTTTGTGTTTGGTTGTATGTTTGGAGTTGTTATTTGTGTAACTTATTTCGTTTGTCTGTTTCTTGGGTATGTTTGTGTATGGTGTATTGTCTTCCGATTGTATGTCTTTGGGCTTTGTCCCGTTGATTGTGGCGGGTCTCGTTTTAGTTGGTTTATGTATTGAGCTCTTGTTGTGTCGAGGCTCGCTGTGTTATCTTGTATCTTTTTTGTTATGTTTTTTCATTTTTGTGAAAAGATCTTTAGTTACAAAAGTTTTCTTTGTTTTTTTAAAAAAAAAATAATGAAAAATTTAAATATAATACGAATAGATACTATGATCAAAATTGAGTATAAATTACGGAGTGCATACTAACCAAATCTGTTTGAATAGATTTTAAGATTTAACTGAACTGTATAATGACAATTTATTAAATCAAAATCACAACATTGAATTAGAGTACTTATAAATAAACCAAGATGTTGACTTGGGTTTTTTTATATTTTCTTGATTTAATAAAAAGTACTCATTATTTTGGGTTTTCCAAAAAGATCTGGCAGACACATTAAACAACCTTTTTTACTTTTCTGTCCCTTCCCAAATTTATCGACTTTTGAAATATAAAGTAAATAATGCAATTATAAGGTTAAATAAAAACAGTTGTAGTAGCAATTTATAACCCAAGCTTGTTGCATATAGTGTACTCTGCTTCTGTCACTATTTCGTGAAAAAGGCTTATTCATATGATTTCATTTTTTTGCTAGAAAAAAAAGTAGCAATTTATAACACAATGGATATATATATAATAAAGAAAAAGAAGTGAACACATCTATCTATTTTATTAGTATACAAGTACTATTATTTTTATATATTACTGTACAAAACACCACCATCAACCACGGTCAACCTCCGCCGGCGACTAATTCCCCCAACAACCACCGCTGGCAACAACATAGAATATACAGATCTGAAATAATAAACAAAAAATGATATAAACATAAATCTAAGAAAGCGTAATATAAACATAGATCTGAAAGAAAAAGAAAAAAAAACTTACAATATAACTCATATCTGAACTTAGGGGCGATATGGTGGTTGATGAAACATAAAGATGTACCTGAGAAGTTGAGGGAAGAACAATTTTGGGTGTTATTCTTCACCGTGGCGGCTCTGGGTGGTTACAATCGACGACGGCTTTGGGTGGTTACAATCTACGACGGCTTTGGGTGGCACAATTGGCGACGGATTCGGTGCCCCGCTGTAACGAAGAGTGAGGGGGAGGCGGCGGCAGAGATTTGTAGGAGGGGGAGTGGGGGGTTTTTAGAAAGAGTCGAGACTTTGAGAGAGACAAGAGTGAAGAGAGAAATAAAAATTACTGTATAAATTACAGTAGGATTTTTTTAGTTTAGGTAAAAAGTTTAAAAATTAAAAAAGTTAAAATTAAATTAATAAAATTGGAAAGGGCGTACCTTGAAAAAGGTGAATGGGAAAAGAAGAGTTAATGATTAGTAATACATCAATAATTACTAATAATAATTTAATAATGTTTGACTCGGTTTTTAAATCCTACTAAGCTGGTTTATTTATCTAACCCCTTGAATTAACCACATATAAAGAACACATACAACTCTTGAATCACTCAAAACTATCACGTCTTAATACATCCTGAACCATGAAAACCAAAACAAGAAAAATAAAAAAAATTGAAAGGCGTTGTGATTTAAAATTTCGAAAAGTGGAATTATAGGTAATTAAACGAGGAACATGAGACAAGGCACGTAGATGGTGTGCGCATTCAATGTACTGGGGGTCCCATCATCATTGAATTCAATTGTTGTAGATAATTGCGCTCATTGTTGACTGTATGTACCACCAGACAATTGTTGCAGTGCCACCATGATCACTTCCTCCGATGTCCATGTCATCGTAATTTGCTTCCGGCAACGTTACTCCCCCCAACAACTTAACTCTCATATATACTCTCGACATTAGGTTTATATGACATATATAATCAGCATAAGCCATTTGTACACGTTAGTACGCTAACCATGGTTTTCCGAATCAATTAATTTGCCCCAATTAAATTTTCATTTCATTTCATTTCATCTTATTATTATTATTATTATTATTATTATTATTATTATTATTATTATTATTATTATTATTATCATTATTATTATATTATTATTATTATTATTTTTTGAAAAGCAACTATGATTATATATATTATACGGAGTAAATGAAACATTTTACATCTCAAGCAGCTCATATTGTTTTTTTTTTTTTTTTTTTTTTTTTTGTTTTTTTTTTTTTTTGAAAAGCAAATATGATTATATATATTATACGGAGTAAATGAAACATATTACATCTCAAGCAGCTCATACACAGAAGCTAATCTATGAGCAACCTTCTAGGAAGTAACTGGAATTAATACACAGCCTAATCTCATTGACTCGAATTACAGAGGACTTCGACTAATATGCTGAGAAAGCAAGTAAAAGAAATCACGTTTGGGTCAAATACACCTGCGGATTCGAGAACCAACAAGTAAAAGAAATCACGTTTTGAAATTTAGCACGTTAAAAAATGAGTTAAAACTACAAATATACTTTCAACTTTATTTTTCAAAAATACCATTTTAAGTTATAAACTTTTGAGATGTGTGCTAGACCATGGATAACGCGGCGGTTGTCTTCATCACCACCATGACATGTCACCACAAATGCCCCGCAAATGACTGTAATGGGTAGTTTGTGACCAAAATTTCCTGGAGCGTTGGTGTTGATCAAACTCTAGAGAATTTGGCGTGCTAGCTATTGACTTGACTATTATTGATTGGTTGGAGAAAATAACCGTTTGCTTTTTTTATTTCTTTTTATTTTTCCTATATAAACAATCTCAAACTTATAATTTTTTTCATACTTCGTTCTTTAAAACTCACCAAACATACTTCTCATCTTTTACAAAAATTGAATTATGGCTTGAGTCTTCGTTTGAAGATGGAGATCTAAATTTTGAAGAACGAGAGAGGGGTGAAACATCAAGATAACGTATCCAACGAAATCTATGGCTTTATATTAATAGAGATCGTGAAAGTACGACACTTTTATTATGGAACCATTATTTTTCATTGACATCAACATATTCTCCACACGTTTTTAAAAGACGGTTTCGTACACGGATTCGGTTATTTCTTCGTATCTCACAAGGTATTCTTAAGACAAAATTTTATTCCTCGTCCCTGAACTTTACATCAACTTTGACTCCCTGTCCTTTTTCTTTTTTTGTGCATCCCTCGTCCCTAATGTATCAGAAATCTACATCCCTCGTCCTCCCGTCTATTTTCTGTCTATTTTGCCGTTACCCTCCTATCACGTGCAGAGCATGTGGGGGTAAAAAGGTCATTAAACTACAGGTACGAGGAGCGTAATTATGTCTTCTTCTTCATTATTCAATTTAGTCCCTCTTCTTCCTCTTCTTCCCCTTTTCAATTGAAACCCTAATTTCAAAATTCCATTTTACCGATTTCATCAAAATCTCAAATCAATAAATATTAAAAAAACCTAAATCTAAATCCAAAATCAAATCACATTCAAAAGAAAATACTCATGAATTATAATCTACTAAATTATGGTACATCAACATTACGCTTTAGATTAATCACATAACTTACGAGACATCTTAATTAAATTACTATACAAAACAATATCACCAGACACGACCATGTTCCATTTTTTGTAACCAGGATAATGCATCATCAAACTTACCTTCTTTCCCAAACATAGTGATTAAATTCGAATATCTATCTGGTGACAATCCTCTCTGACGCATTTCGTCGAACAGTCCATGTACAACTAACAAAATATGGCCGGCGACCACCTTAAACATGATTCGATTTTCTCAGATATAAAAATATAAAGAATAAATATATAAAATTACAAACTCAGTCATGGATGTCGATTCAGTTTCTGATTCACTATCCGATTCACCACCAACATCATCCTTGGTTTCTGATTCAAGTTTAAACCCTTGATTCAAGTCCGTCGTAGATTGTCGTCGACAACCACATGCCACAGCTTCTTCTTCTCTATCAGTCACCAAACCGCCGCTTCTTCTTCTCTATCGGTCTTCTTTCAATTGACTCTTTTAATCCTTCATTACAGTGGTAACAAATCCGAGTTCTTGCGATGGAAGAAGAAGAAGAGGAATGAATTTGATTTTATTAGGGTTATTTTGGGACTAAATTGAATATTGAAGAAGAAGACATAATTACGCTCCTCGTCCCCGTAGTTTAATAACCTTTTTACCCCCACATGCTCTGCACGTGATAGGAGGGTAACGGAAAAATAGACGAAAAATACACGGGAGGACGAGGGATGTAGATTTATGATACAATAGGGACGAGGGATGCACAAAAAAAAAGAAAAAGGACAGGGAGCCAAAATTGATGTAAAGTTCAGGGACGAGGAATAAAATTTTGTCTATTCTTAATTATTCTAACTCTAGTGAATTCGTTCCAACAATTTTACCTTTTTCCAACAACGTCTGGATGCACTAGGTCGTCTTGGGTTTACCACTTATCAAAAGTGTACATATGCGATGGGCCAGTTGGCGCAGGGAACGACTACAGATATGTTTGATGAATATTTAAATGGGTGAGAAAAGGGATATGTTTGCTTAAATAATATTAGTAAGTGTATAATCGACTTGTATGGTAGACAATATTTGAGAAAGTCGACGGAAAGTGACATTGCTTGGTTGCATATAGCGCACGAAGAGAAACACGATTTTAGAGGAATGTTACGTAGTATTGACGGTATGCATTGGGAACGAAAATTTGTCCCAACATATTGAAAGGTCAATATACTAGAGGTGATCATTGGCACTTAAAGATCATGTTTGAAGCGGTTGTTTAATACGGTATGTGGATATGGCATGCATTTTTTTGGGATGGTTGGTTCTAACAACGATATAAATGTGGTAAATCATTCTCCGTTATTTAATTTACTTAAAAAGGATATAGCTCCACAGTCACCGTTTGAAGTAAACGAAAACCATTATCCTTTTGGTTACTATTTGGCAGGCGGTATATATTCAGATTGGACAAAACTAGTAAAGGGATATATGTCTACTATTGAGGAACGCCGAACCAAATTTACAAGATTTAAAACAAGTGCTCGAAAGAACGTGGAGCGTACATTTGGTGTACTACAATTGAGGTTTGCTATATAAAAACTCCGACACGAGTTATGAGCTTCAACAAGATGAGAAAGATAATGTATTCTTGTATCGTTTTGCACAACATGATACAAGAAGATAACGGGTTTACGATATTTTCATGGGAAGAAAATTGGTTCGACCGGGAAGAAAACATGCCTCGTCGAAATATTATGAGAAGAGTCAAAGATCGTAAATCAAGACTAAAGGAAATCAACGATAAAGACGTACACAATAAACTACGTGAGGATCTAACGGAGTATATATGGAGGTTTTAAACAAACTTAAGGTCCTACAAACTAGCTGTTATCTACGTTTAATATTCTTTATTTAATGTAATTTTTAATTTTTAAGATATTTTAAATTATTTTAATTTTTAATTTTTTTTAAGATTCTTAAAATTATTGCAATTTTATTTTTTAAGAAATTTAAATTATATAACGTGTTGATTTCATGTACTTTTAATTATTTTATGAAAGAATATTATTTATAAACTTAACTATATCTAAAATTAAGTCTTCTATTTGTAAATAAAAAATTAATATTAAATGTCACATCATCATCCATTAAAATTAACCTTTTCCACTATTATTATCATGTCAGCGACATAACTCAAAAAAAAAAAAAAAAACAAAAACAAAAAAACAAACTTTTATTCATTTCACTTCAATGTGACCATTATTTATAGTCTTAATGTAAACAAAATGTGATTGATTATATAATGGAATGGTAAAACTAATTATGTGGGATTTTTTTTAATTTTATGCAGGGAGTGTTAAATTTGCAGTGAGTGATGTGGTAAAATGTAATTGAAGTTGGGGATATAATAAATAAATTAATAATATAGAAAATAATTTAGGGAAATATGATTGGTCAAACAAAATCTGACGCCTACGTTTTTTTGTCATAATATTGACTGACGCCCCGAAAAACGTCAGGACATCGGGTTAGGGTCGTCTACCACCAAGAAATCTATCTCATGTGACATAAAAATTTTAACGCCCCTTTAGGAATGGTCTTACGGACATGGATTTGAGACGTTGAATCCTATGTGGCATTCAGAACGTCACATTTTGGTGTTACAGAGCATGAATTTGAAGTATGGGTTGGGTGTGGATGCTTTTTTAATGAAAAAGGTTTTGGGGTGAGTTTGGGCGTGGGATTGTGAATGGTTGATTTTTTTTGTTATATTTAATAAATTATTTATATTCATTTTTTTTATCAAATCTACCAATCATATTATATTATATCAACACCACACTTACCACCTATATTCCAACTCATACTATTATAACTTTAAATTTTCAACTCACATCGTCATAATGTTAAAAAAAAAAAAAAATCAACTCACACTAAATTTTAACACACCCCACCTTCGAGTAACAATAAGTCTAATAACTCCAAATATTAGAGGGGCATCCCCATTAGCTATACTCATGGTTGCAAACGGTGTCCGTTGCAGCGGCTGTTATAGCGTTATGGTGACTAGCCCATCTTGACTCCGCCTCGGTGTCCAATAAGTCAATCAACGGTCAAAATCGGGCCAAAGTCGGTCATTACATTTGATTAAAGTTGGTCAAATCAATCAGAATTGGCGTAGTTTAGTGTTACATTTTGTATTAAATTAGTGGTAACAGTGATTATTGGCACAAAATGGTCAACGAAAGTTTCTTGACTTTAAAATACGTGTATATATATATTTATATATTTAAAAGTCAATATCAGTTAATGTCCGTCTGGACACCCGTCTCAATCGTTACGACCCCGTCTCGACCTTCTAAGGTCTTGAGCGTCTTGACCCCGTTTCGCCCCTTTTTCAAACTTGTCTATACTAGCCTCCCCTTTGATATAGTATGTTTGTATCTTTGTTGTTTTTCTTAAGAGTACATCTAACACACTCACAATTACCAAATTTACATATAAATTTATACGTTACTATTAGAGTATGATAGTTGCCAAATAATGATACGCCCTCTAATTCGAAAGACATAAAACAGCAAAGCAAAGCTTATTTTTAGATGGTATACATTATACAATATAAGTTTCCAACTAATCCGTGATTGCGCTACACGGAAGCTGGTATTAGGCGGCAACAACACATAAATCATTTAGACAGTGGTAACAAGTAAGCCATACTTACCAGGGCAGTGTGCAGACTTATAATAGACGTGCCACGTACGTAAGCCCCACATGAAAGGCTCGGGTCTAACTCCCGATTTTGGTCATCCCATCAAATGATGACACGTTAGCATAGATGGCCAATCCTATCAAAATACGAACGAAAATAGTTGTCTATCAATGCTACCATGTACTATATACTACATACACTGATTGATAGTGTAAATTATAATGAATTGCTTGATTTCTTATTAACATACAACCGCATTTATATACTAAATTACAGACGCATATATGCCCTAATACCTAACTAACAATCCTCAATTATGGGAATGAGCTGTATACAAAATATACTTCAAAAATACTGTGAGGTTATGTAGTGACCCGAACTTTTCCATGTTTATATATATTAATTGAGATTGATATTTACATGATTAAATGTTTCCAACATGTTAAGCAATCAAACTTGTTAAGACTTGATTAATTGAAATATGTTTCATATAGACAATTGACCACCCAAGTTGACCGGCGATTCACGAACGTTAAAACTTGTAAAAACGACATGATGATATATATATATATATATGGATATACATATGGTTAACATGAGATTATGATAAGTAAGTATCTCCATAAGTATATTAACAATGAGTTATATACATATGTAAAAATAAGACTACTAACTTAATGATTTCGAAACGAGACATATATGTAACGATTATCGTTGTAACGACATTTAACTGTATATACATCATACTGAGATATATTATATATCATAATATCATGATAATATAACAATTTAACATCTCATTTGTTATAATAAACAATGGGTTAACAACATTCAACAAGATCGTTAACCTAAAGGTTTCAAAACAACATTTACATGTAACGACTAACGATGACTTAACGACTCAGTTAAAATGTATATACATGTAGTGTTTTAATATGTATTCATACACTTTTGAAAGACTTCAAGACACTTATCAAAATACTTCTACTTAACAAAAATGCTTACAATTACATCCTCGTTCAGTTTCATCAACAATTCTACTCGTATGCACCCGTATTCGTACTCGTACAATACACAGCTTTTAGATGTATGTACTATTGGTATATACACTCCAATGATCAGCTCTTAGCAGCCCATGTGAGTCACCTAACACATGTGGGAACCATCATTTGGCAACTAGCATGAAATATCTCATAAAATTACAAAAATATGAGTAATCATTCATGACTTATTTACATGAAAACAAAATTACATATCCTTTATATTTAATCCATACACTAACGACCAAAAACACCTACAAACACTTTCATTCTTCAATTTTCTTCATCTAATTGATCTCTCTCAAGTTCTATCTTCAAGTTCTAAGTGTTCTTCATATATTCTACAAGTTCTAGTTACATAAAATCAAGAATACTTTCAAGTTTGCTAGCTCACTTCCAATCTTGTAAGGTGATCATCCAACCTCAAGAAATCTTTGTTTCTTACAGTAGGTTATCATTCTAATACAAGGTAATAATCATATTCAAACTTTGGTTCAATTTCTATAACTATAACAATCTTATTTCAAGTGATGATCTTACTTGAACTTGTTTTCGTGTCATGATTCTGCTTCAAGAACTTCGAGCCATCCAAGGATCCGTTGAAGCTAGATCCATTTTTCTCTTTTCCAGTAGGTTTATCCAAGGAACTTAAGGTAGTAATGATGTTCATAACATCATCCGATTCATACATATAAAGCTATCTTATTCGAAGGTTTAAACTTGTAATCACTAGAACATAGTTTAGTTAATTCTAAACTTGTTCGCAAACAAAAGTTAATTCTTCTAACTTGACTTTTAAAATCAACTAAACACATGTTCTATATCTATATGATATGCTAACTTAATGATTTAAAACCTGGAAACACGAAAAACATCGTAAAACCGGATTTACGCCGTCGTAGTAACACCGCGGGCTGTTTTGGGTTAGTTAATTAAAAACTATGATAAACTTTGATTTAAAAGTTGTTATTCTGAGAAAATGATTTTTATTATGAACATGAAACTATATCCAAAAATTATGGTTAAACTCAAAGTGGAAGTATGTTTTCTAAAATGGTCATCTAGACGTCGTTCTTTCGACTGAAATGACTACCTTTACAAAAACGACTTGTAACTTATTTTTCCGACTATAAACCTATACTTTTTCTGTTTAGATTCATAAAATAGAGTTCAATATGAAACCATAGCAATTTGATTCACTCAAAACGGATTTAAAATGAAGAAGTTATGGGTAAAACAAGATTGGATAATTTTTCTCATTTTAGCTACGTGAAAATTGGTAACAAATCTATTCCAACCATAACTTAATCAACTTGTATTGTATATTATGTAATCTTGAGATACCATAGACACGTATACAATGTTTCGACCTATCATGTCGACACATCTATATATATTTCGGAACAACCATAGACACTCTATATGTGAATGTTGGAGTTAGCTATACAGGGTTGAGGTTGATTCCAAAATATATATAGTTTGAGTTGTGATCAATACTGAGATACGTATACACTGGGTCGTGGATTGATTCAAGATAATATTTATCGATTTATTTCTGTACATCTAACTGTGGACAACTAGTTGTAGGTTACTAATGAGGACAGCTGACTTAATAAACTTAAAACATCAAAATATATTAAAAGTGTTGTAAATATATTTTGAACATACTTTGATATATATGTATATATTGTTATAGGTTCGTGAATCAACCAGTGGCCAAGTCTTACTTCCCGACGAAGTAAAAATCTGTGAAAGTGAGTTATAGTCCCACTTTTAAAATCTAATATTTTTGGGATGAGAATACATGCAGGTTTTATAAATGATTTACAAAATAGACACAAGTACGTGAAACTACATTCTATGGTTGAATTATCGAAATCGAATATGCCCCTTTTTATTAAGTCTGGTAATCTAAGAATTAGGGAACAGACACCCTAATTGACGCGAATCCTAAAGATAGATCTATTGGGCCTAACAAACCCCATCCAAAGTACCAGATGCTTTAGTACTTCGAAATTTATATCATATCCGAAGGGTGTCCCGGAATGATGGGGATATTCTTATATATGCATCTTGTTAATGTCGGTTACCAGGTGTTCACCATATGAATGATTTTTATCTCTATGTATGGGATGTGTATTGAAATATGAAATCTTGTGGTCTATTATTATGATTTGATATATATAGGTTAAACCTATAACTCACCAACATTTTTGTTGACGTTTTAAGCATGTTTATTCTCAGGTGATTATTAAGAGCTTCCGCTGTAGCATACTTAAATAAGGACGAGATTTGGAGTCCATGCTTGTATGATATTGTGTAAAAACTGCATTCAAGAAACTTATTTTGTTGTAACATATTTGTATTGTAAACCATTATGTAATGGTCGTGTGTAAACAGGATATTTTAGATTATCATTATTTGATAATCTACGTAAAGCTTTTTAAAACCTTTATCTATGAAATAAAGGTTATGGTTTGTTTTAAAAATGAATGCAGTCTTTGAAAAACGTCTCATATAGAGGTCAAAATCTCGCAACAAAATCAATTAATATGGAACGTTTTTAATCAATAAGAACGGGACATTTCAGTTGGTATCAGAGCGTTGGTCTTAGAGAACCAGAATTTTGCATTAGTGTGTCTTATCGAGTTTGTTAGGATGCATTAGTGAGTCTGGACTTCGACCGTGTTTACTTGAAAAATGATTGCTTAACAAATTTTGTTGGAAACTATATATTTTTAACATGTGAATATTATGTGATATATTAATCTCTTAACGCGTTTGATATTATGTGATAGATGTCTACCTCTAGAACAAGTCTCATTGACTCACCTAATAATAATGAAGAGTCAAATGTAAATTGGAATAATTCGTGGACTGATTCACAAGTTCCCGAAGAGGAATCGGAAGAAGAGTCGGAACCGGAAGAAGAATCGAAACCGAAAGAAGAATCGGAACCGGATGAAGAAATAGAACCGGTGGGGGAAATAATAAAACGGTTAAGTAAAAGAAAATCCTCAACCAACCGACCAAGGTTAATTATGGTCAATGGTGTTTCCGCCAAGGAAGCAAAATATTGGGAGGATTACCAATTCTCCGATGAATCGGATTCCGACGAGAATTCCGATGATGTTATAGAAATTACCCCAACTGAATTTAAAAAGGCGAAAGAAAATAATAAGGGAAAGGGCATAAAAATAGAGAAATCTAATTCTCACCCCGATGAACTTTATATGTATCGTCAACCCCCGAAGTCCTTAAGTTGTAACAATGACCCGGTAACCTCTAAACCACCAGGTTTTTCTAAACCGTTGTGGAAAACGACAGCTAGTATTAGGGGAACATCATATATCCCTAGAAACTTAGCAAAACGAACCAAAACCGAAGAAGAAGAAACGAGTGAGTCGGAATAAGATAGTTGTATTCGTGTGGTGTAATATATGTAATATAGTGTGCTTATGCTTTATGATATATGTAAAAATTGCTTGTATTAATAAGTATTTTTTTTATGAATCTAACTCTTGTCTATTTTACAGTTTAAAAACACAAAATGGATAGACAACCCAATATTTTAAGAGACCTACCCGGAGACATGATTGATGAAATCTTGTCTAGAGTCGGCCAGAATTCCTCGGCACAACTATTTAAGGTGAGATTAGTTTCTAAGACATTCGAAGAACGTTCCAAGAATGTCTTGGTTTATAAGAGACTTTCGTTTGAAAGATGGGGGATATCACATTGGGAAACCCATAAGTTACGATGTATTTACTTTGACGCATATATTGCGGGGAACCCAAATGCTATTTTACGCAATGGGTTAAGAAATTATTTTGACTCAATATATCCGAATATTGGACTTCGTGATTTAGAAAAAGCGGCTAACATGCAACATAAAGAAGCATGTTATGCTTACGGATTAGTAATGTTCGCTTCTCACCAAAGTGAGAACAAGAACATCGGGCTACAACTATTAAACAAAACTTTTCCACAAGTGACGGAGTCGGTAATTGGGGTAAGAAATGAGGTTTTTAGATTGTTACGGGACTGTTGGACATTACGTAACCCTCGTCCCTTTGACGACGTTACAACACGATGTCTTATCAACGGCCATAACGGTTATGTTCCACAAGACCAAGGATGGGAAGTAATCCTAGTAAAACCAGAATGCATGACTTGTTTCTGGACGTATGAATTACGTGTCTTTATTGCCTTTGCTGAACGACTTGTGTACTAGCTAGAATTATCTTCACAACCATCTTGTATCAAATTTATTGTGTGCTATATTTCATGCTATATGTAAAATAAGCGGTATTGTAAGTTTGTAAAATATTGTGTAAAAGTTTGAACGCGAAATATTATTATAATCAGTTTTTCATATAGAATTGTAGTAGTTGAATTGTATATTAGCTACTAAGTATGAACTTAACGGGTAGGTACTACCCGAATTTAAACTTATAAAACGCTAAAATGAAGAAAAAGCTTTTATAAATGAGTTCATATTATGCTACGAAATACTATTAACTACTCTTAATATTCTGTATGATTAACTTGTTCCATTTATCTATTTTGAAGGAAATGGCACCGACTACTCGACACACCGTGAATATGAATGAAGAGGAATTCCATACTTTTCTAGCTTCAAACATAGCCGCAGTACAGGCTGCGCTACATACCAACAATAACCTTGGATCTAGCAGTATAGGAAATCGTGTAGGATGCACCTACAAAGAATTCACTGCCTGCAAACCTTTGGAATTTGATGGAACCGAAGGACCGATCGGATTGAAACGGTGGACCGAGAAGGTCGAATCGGTGTTTGCCATAAGTAAGTGTACTGAAGAGGACAAAGTGAAGTACGCTACGCATACCTTCACAGATTCTGCGTTAACATGGTGGAATACCTATCTAGAGCAAGTGGGACAAGGCGATGCGTACGCACTACCGTGGTCAGCATTCAAGCACTTGATGAACGAGAAATACTGTGACGATCGCTCCAAATCCATATGGACGAACACGTCATTCATTGATTTCATTGCGAGGTATTTGACCTCTATGTGATACATTTTGTAACATTGTATTCGTTTGAAAAGGTATTTCATAAATGAATATATAAATTCCAGGTTTTTAACATCTGATGATTCCTACGTATAGACAATCACCATTTAAATGGTTTACAATAATACATCTGTTGACAATACAGTCAAAATAAGATACATGGTAATGGTTTGGTGAATGCAAGTTTCTTGTATATAGCATGTATGACTCCAAGCACATATCTTGTATCACGTATAAGCAAACAGCGGAAGACTTCTAGAAACCTGAGAATAAACATGCTTCAAGTGTCAACACAAAGGTTGGTGAGTTCATAGTTTTAATATTACACATAATCCGTATATCAATGTGGATTACAAAAGTTCAGTTGTTTTATTCAAAACGTTTATCAATAGGTTTTACATAAAAGGTGGATCACAAGATTTCAGTTGTTTCATCCGAAACGTTTATCAATCGGTTCTACAAAATTGAGCACCCTGGTAACTAAACTTTAATGTTTATATAATTTGTACCCTTTGTATAATCATCTTAATAATACACGCAAACCAACGTGTACGCTTCTCAAATAGCATACGTCCGTTAAAAGGCTAGCGCTCTAGCTCGGACGGGGATATCAAGCCCTATGGATCCATATACTACTACTCGCGCCCACCAGTTCTTATAACTGGCAGTTACTAGTTACCAAAGCTAAGGGATTTTCGGTTCAAACTCAGTGTAGAATTTAGTATGTACTTGTATCCATTGCGTTTAAAATAAAGTGCATGTATTCTCAGCCCAAAAATATAGATTGCAAAAGCAATTAAAAAGGGAGCAAATGAAACTCACACATATAAATATTGTATATCGATTAATAAAGCATTTGCATGTATTCTCAGTCCAAAAATGTAGAGAGTAAAAGGGATCTTATGAAACTCACACAAAATCAGTTTTAGTATTTGTATCCATTTAGTAAAACAGTTTATAAAACTGCGCATGTATTCTCAGCCCAAAAATATGTATAAAAAGGGATCAATGAAACTCACACATATAAATATTGTATATCGATTAATAAAGCATTTGCATGTATTCTCAGCCCAAAAATGTAGAGAGTAAAAGGGATCTTATGAAACTCACTGTTTAATATTGATATACAATATTGCAGGAAAGCATGTAGACGCATCGGAGATGATTAACACGAGGTTTGATTCACAAAAATACCCCCGAACATTACCCATAACCTCCTTGGCAATAACCCATAATTTCCTTAGCTCTAGCTTGCTCGAAAACTCATTTTGAAAATTACTTGGACAGCACTCCGTCGTAATATTTGATGTACATTATTATTTTTGTATCGCAAAAATAATAACACTAATAATAAAAAAATAATAAGATTAATAATAATCTTATTAATAATAATAATAATAATAATAATAATAATAATATAAATAATAAATAAAATAAATACGGAGTAATATGTATGTGTGTGTTTTTTTTTCTTTCTTTACTCGGCAGAAAATGTTGCAATTTATAGAACCTGGCCTGAAATCTGGAGTCATGCGACTCGCATGGAAATGGCCTTCTGGCCATGCGACTCGCATGAGGACCAGGGACAGCTCACATTGTTTTGGCTCCTAGCTTGTCGACATAATATAAAATAAATATAAATATATAAATAATTAATATAATTATTTATATATTATATTTTATTCTTGTGCATAGTAGACTAGATATTTTTGGTCCGTTGCGTCGGGCGTTTCTTCTTGACTCGGGTCCCGGTTCCGGATTTTCAGACGTCCTTGCGTACTATTTTATATCGTGTACTTTGAGTTCCGCAACTTGTACTCTTGTCATTTTTAGACGTTCTTCATCAATAATTTGAACCTTTTTAATTGTATCTTGTACATTTGAGCATTTTGGACCTTTCCGTCTTCAATTCTTCGTTTTCGCCTTTTGTCTTCGCACTTATTAAATATAAACGAATATTACTTGAATATGGAACAATTACAACTAAAATCCTGTCTTTCTTGGGGGATAATGCTATGAAATATATGTTCCTTTTTAGCCTTATCAATAGTCTTAAATTATCCCTTAATTATATCACTCAAAGTGTATCTTAAACTTTCGAGTGTTTTGGTCATTTACTTCTATAAATCATCGTCTCGCTATTTGTTAAAATACATTTTTATAATAGTGTTTTACTGTAGCAAAGTTAAATTTTACTGTAGCAATTCACTGTAGCAAAGTCAATTTCACTGTAGCAAATAGTGATTTTCGAAAACACTGTAGCATTTTGAGTAATGTGGCAATTTGAAAACACTGTAACAAATTAGTGTTTAACTGGTTCATCTTAAACGCTTTAGTTAACTTATCTAAATATCAATTGAATCAATAAACGAATGTTACTATCGTTTATTATATATATGTATATATCTTTTTAATATACATAAATCAGTTTTTAAATACACATTGGAAGTTATTTATAAATAAATTTTAATAATAAATATTTCAACTTATCATATACATTCAAATAGATATTTAAACCAATAAGTTTAATGTACGGTATCAAATAATTAATACATTGTTACCTTTTCATGTTATAGTATATATGTATCTATTTACATATAATTGTTCGCGAATCGTCGAAAACAACCGAAGGGTATTTAAATATATAAAAGTAATTCAAAAATTTTGAGATTCAGTTTTACAGACTTTGCTTATCATGTCGGAAATGTTAATCATACAAAGATTAAGTTTAAATTTAGTCGAAATTTCTGGGTCATCACAGTACCTACCCGTTAAAGAAATTTCGTCCCGAAATTTGAGTGAGGTCGTCATGGCTAACAATAAAAATGTTTTCATGACGAATATGAGTTGATAAATAGAATTTTATTACCGTTGAGTAATATGGATAAAACAATCCAATTACTCAGAGCTTGTAAGAGAAGTTATCGTAATAGAGTGAAATGGAGAATAGAGATGCGTCTTATCTCTTGATGTAGTAACGATTGATTTCCGGAATTTAAGGAATAGAAAATCTTCATTATCTAAATAAGATTTGATTCTTCGGGAATTAAGGAAATTATGATTTCCTTTGATTAAATGCGTAATCTACCTCGATTGCTATGTCTGATATTTCGCTATAAATTGACCTCTTCCGTTTCATTTATTTTCACCACTCCTACTTTCTTTCCCAATTAATACATTCAAAAGATTGTGAAAATGTTTAATCCAGTTCTGGTTCTTGACCTAATATTGACGTTTGCCACACTCATCCTTCTTTTCCAGCTCCCACCAGAAGAATCTGTTTATTTCTATTATGCTCTAGGGATAGTTGTATTTATCATTCTCCCGTGTCTTTATATTGCTATACGCATTGATATACACGGTTTGTAAATTTATGTGTTTTTATCTGGCTTTTATTTTCCATTATATTTCGGAGCTTCATGCTTTCGTTTTCTCTTCCCGACCTTAAGTCAAGCGGATACTGGTCCAGAATTCGTAGCTATACATTTCAGAATGAACATAGTTAATGTTCTAAGAAGGTAATCGTAATGGCACGATCTTGATTTGTCAAATTACCAGAATATCCGGAAAAGACCAAATCATCAAGAAAATATTTTCTTGATATGTTTAGAGGTTAAATAGAATAAAAGAGTTATGTAACATGGTTCATTATGAGGGTGGGATCTGTGAACCTTTATCACGTTCCATTAGAAACTCAGCATGACTTACTGTAACATAATCACATTGATCAAGTGTCATTATATTATACTAATTCATGCTTCAGTTCCCAACACTACTTCAAAACATTCAAATTTTAAACTTGAAGGTTTCAGAATTTAGAAACTAAAATAGTTTCTTTTATAATGTAATACAGATAGCGCGAAGAGATGAATGATTTCAGATAAGAATGCTTATGAAAATATCTTCAGAAATATCGAGGATATTTATAATAAAAGATACGATGATATCTTAGAATTTCTAATATCGAAGAATGATGAAGAAGATTTGTTCGTAACGGATTTTGAGTTAGTAGCAAGGTATTCGTTAATGACTTCAGCAGATACTGAATCATTTGTATTCTTTGAAGGCAGGTTTAGTCTTTGTGATTTATCCACAGCCCTCCTTCATACTTTGCTCAATTCGTTTTCCAGTTTCAAACCTTCTTTTTTTTTTTCTCAGCTTTACCACCATACTATTCTTTATCATCAAACTTTTGACTGTTAAGGTCGTTTACAGTTTTTGCTGCTTCATCAGAATTGTTCCAATTTCAGAGAACTAGTTTCATAGTTTGGGGTGTTTTTCGGAAACTTCACATTCGAAGTATGTAATTCGAGGAGGTAGACGTTATATGTACACATATAACTGTTGGCGTAGACGTGCTGCAAGATTTCAAAATACTGATTGCAAATTCCCGATAGTTGGAACGGAAACTATTGTTACAAGATGTGGATGAGTACATGATAGGGTTTCAATGTATATATAGTGATTTCCGGAGAGATTCAAATAGCAGAGTGACGGAGTCGCTGGTACATTTACTGCTAATATGGTGGAACATAAAAGGTTCCCCAGTAACAAAAACGTATATGCCAAAGTTATAAGTCTGAAAGGTCGTCGTTGACTAGTTGAATGGGTGATAATACTGGATACTTTTAAAAAGGAATTGCAAGGTTATTTTCAGTAATGATAATGCCGAAGGATTTATCACAGATACGTGTTAAAGTTTTACTTAGGTTTCGAGAGCTTTCCAGATATATGATTATAAGTACAAATCTTTTTCTCGTAGATATCGTGTAGTTGGTTTGTCTTCTCGTTTGTTCATCAGTTGAAGTGTTTCCAAGAATTTCGATGGGTTTGAACGCAAAATGTAATCATATGATGTTCTAGTACTGTTCTGAATTCAAAGCATGGTTTTCGAAGCATGGTTTTGAAAGATGTAGGAATCTAAGAGTGATGTTTTTCGTTTAATCTTGACTTGGATTCTGATCTATCGAAATCAGAATATGAAATTGAATGAAAATGGTTATTCTGCGATGAACAGATACGTATATCTATAGGTTTGAGCAGTATAGTTAATGATTGCTGAATCAGAATTGAAGAATGTATAGTGTAACATATTAATGTGGAATTTATATATTTCTAGGGTATTACCTACCCGTTAAAATATTCTCATCATTAACAGTTTGTACAAAAGGATTTTCAATTACAATCTTTATGAAAATATATGTATGTATATTTCCTTCAGATGTAATATAAATTTAATGAGTTATTAAACTCATTTGATTTTCGGTTGGAACTAGAAACGAATAATCTCTTCTATATTAAAGATTACATAATCGTCGCAGGATATTTCTCCAATGAAGTTATGAATCAATACTTCATCGTTTATGGTTATTAGTATTCTTCGGTGCCTACGGTGCATATGAGGTTGATACTCGTGGAACAGATTGTGAGGTTGAGGTTTCCGGTGCGGATGTTGTTGTTGGTGGTACTGGTACTGTTGTTGGTTGTGCTGCTGGTACTGGTGGTGCTACCGGTGCTGCCTGTGATGCCTGCAAATTGTGCATCATATTCTCCAAAGCCACAACTCGAGCGCGAAGCTCGTTAACTTCTTCTATTATTCCGGGATGATTGGCGGTTGGTACGAGTGGATGAATAAAGTTTAAAATTCTAGTTATCATATAATCGTTGCGAAATATCCTGGAAATGAGGGTAAAGATAGTGTTTCGAACGGGTTCGCCGGTAAGTGCCTCAGGTTCCTCACCAAGAGGTGAATTCGGTTGGTGGAAAGGATCACCTTCCTCTTGTCTCCATTGATTAAGTTGATTACGAACCCATCCCCAATTCATCCAGAATTGGTGATGACTGATTGGTTGATTCATTCCGGTTACACTGCTTTCGAAACTCAGGTGGAAATTCATATCGGAATCCGAAGAACTCGAATTACTTGCAGAATTCATCTTACACGGTTAGATAAATAATTTTCGATGTGAAATGATTTTTGGATATCGGATAATATTTTAATTACATAGAATACCTTTATATAGTACAAAGGATCCGTAAATTATGGAGAAACTTTCGGAAACTGTCAAGTAAAGGTAACAGTAACAGATACGCTAAGATATTCATTTTGTCTATACACTAGTCATGCAATCCATGCAATAAGGTGTGTCTAGACTACAAATGATAAGCATGTAATTTTCCACACAAGGAATGATAAGCAGGTAATTTCTAACAAAAAAATTATAAGCAACAACTTTTATCATGCAGACATGGTCGAAGTCCAGACTCACTAATGTATCCTAACAATAACCGGTTAGACACACTAATGCAAATTCTAGTTCGCTAAGACCAACGCTCTGATACCAACTGTGACGATCGCTCTAAATCCATATGGACGAACACGTCATTCATTGATTTCATTGCGAGGTATTTGACCTCTATGTGATACATTTTGTAACATTGTATTCGTTTGAAAAGGTATTTCATAAATGAATATATAAATTCCAGGTTTTTAACATCTGATGATTCCTACGTATAGACAATCACCATTTAAATGGTTTACAATAATACATCTGTTGACAATACAGTCAAAATAAGATACATGGTAATGGTTTGGTGAATGCAAGTTTCTTGTATATAGCATGTATGACTCCAAGCACATATCTTGTATCACGTATAAGCAAACAGCGGAAGACTTCTAGAAACCTGAGAATAAACATGCTTCAAGTGTCAACACAAAGGTTGGTGAGTTCATAGTTTTAATATTACACATAATCCGTATATCAATGTGGATTACAAAAGTTCAGTTGTTTTATTCAAAACGTTTATCAATAGGTTTTACATAAAAGGTGGATCACAAGATTTCAGTTGTTTCATCCGAAACGTTTATCAATCGGTTCTACAAAATTGAGCACCCTGGTAACTAAACTTTAATGTTTATATAATTTGTACCCTTTGTATAATCATCTTAATAATACACGCAAACCAACGTGTACGCTTCTCAAATAGCATACGTCCGTTAAAAGGCTAGCGCTCTAGCTCGGACGGGGATATCAAGCCCTATGGATCCATATACTACTACTCGCGCCCACCAGTTCTTATAACTGGCAGTTACTAGTTACCAAAGCTAAGGGATTTTCGGTTTAAACTCAGTGTAGAATTTAGTATGTACTTGTATCCATTGCGTTTAAAATAAAGTGCATGTATTCTCAGCCCAAAAATATAGATTGCAAAAGCAATTAAAAAGGGAGCAAATGAAACTCACACATATAAATATTGTATATCGATTAATAAAGCATTTGCATGTATTCTCAGCCCAAAAATGTAGAGAGTAAAAGGGATCTTATGAAACTCACACAAAATCAGTTTTAGTATTTGTATCCATTTAGTAAAACAGTTTATAAAACTGCGCATGTATTCTCAGCCCAAAAATATGTATAAAAAGGGATCAATGAAACTCACACATATAAATATTGTATATCGATTAATAAAGCATTTGCATGTATTCTCAGCCCAAAAATGTAGAGAGTAAAAGGGATCTTATGAAACTCACTATTTAATATTGATATACAATATTGCAGGAAAGCACGTAGACGCATCGGAGATGATTAACACGAGGTTTGATTCACAAAAATACCCCCGAACATTACCCATAACCTCCTTGGCAATAACCCATAATTTCCTTAGCTCTAGCTTGCTCGAAAACTCATTTTGAAAATTACTTGGACAGCACTCCGTCGTAATATTTGATGTACATTATTATTTTTGTATCGCAAAAATAATAACACTAATAATAAAAAAAATAATAAGATTAATAATAATCTTATTAATAATAATAATAATAATAATAATAATATAAATAATAAATAAAATAAATACGGAGTAATATGTATGTGTGTGTTTTTTTTTCTTTCTTTACTCGGCAGAAAATGTTGCAATTTATAGAACCTGGCCTGAAATCTGGAGTCATGCGACTCGCATGGAAATGGCCTTCTGGCCATGCGACTCGCATGAGGACCAGGGACAGCTCACATTGTTTTGGCTCCTAGCTTGTCGACATAATATAAAATAAATATAAATATATAAATAATTAATATAATTATTTATATATTATATTTTATTCTTGTGCATAGTAGACTAGATATTTTTGGTCCGTTGCGTCGGGCGTTTCTTCTTGACTCGGGTCCCGGTTCCGGATTTTCAGACGTCCTTGCGTACTATTTTATATCGTGTACTTTGCGTTCCGCAACTTGCACTCTTGTCATTTTTAGACGTTCTTCATCAATAATTTGAACCTTTTTAATTGTATCTTGTACATTTGAGCATTTTGGACCTTTTCGTCTTCAATTCTTCGTTTTCGCCTTTTGTCTTCGCACTTATTAAATATAAACGAATATTACTTGAATATGGAACAATTACAACTAAAATCCTGTCTTTCTTGGGGGATAATGCTATGAAATATATGTTCCTTTTTAGCCTTATCAATAGTCTTAAATTATCCCTTAATTATATCACTCAAAGTGTATCTTAAACTTTCGAGTGTTTTGGTCATTTACTTCTATAAATCATCGTCTCGCTATTTGTTAAAATACATTTTTATAATAGTGTTTTACTGTAGCAAAGTTAAATTTTACTGTAGCAATTCACTGTAGCAAAGTCAATTTCACTGTAGCAAATAGTGATTTTCGAAAACACTGTAGCATTTTGAGTAATGTGGCAATTTGAAAACACTGTAACAAATTAGTGTTTAACTGGTTCATCTTAAACGCTTTAGTTAACTTATCTAAATATCAATTGAATCAATAAACGAATGTTACTATCGTTTATTATATATATGTATATATCTTTTTAATATACATAAATCAGTTTTTAAATACACATTGGAAGTTATTTATAAATAAATTTTAATAATAAATATTTCAACTTATCATATACATTCAAATAGATATTTAAACCAATAAGTTTAATGTACGGTATCAAATAATTAATACATTGTTACCTTTTCATGTTATAGTATATATGTATCTATTTACATATAATTGTTCGCGAATCGTCGAAAACAACCGAAGGGTATTTAAATATATAAAAGTAATTCAAAAATTTTGAGATTCAGTTTTACAGACTTTGCTTATCGTGTCGGAAATGTTAATCATACAAAGATTAAGTTTAAATTTAGTCGAAATTTCTGGGTCATCACAAATACCGTCCCAGAACCGAGGTCAATAAGCTCAAGACAGAACTTAGAGGGCTACGAACCCAAGGATTTGATATTACCACGTACGAAAGATGATTAACAGAATTGTGCCTATTGTGTCCGGGAGCATTCGAAGATGAGGAAGAGAAGATCGACGCGTTTGTGAAAGGATTACCGGAAAGAATCCAAGAAGATATAAGTTCACACGAGCCCGCCTCCATACAACAGGCATGTAGAATGGCTCACAAACTAGTGAACCAGATTGAAGAAAGAATTAAAGAACAGACTGCTGAAGAGGCCAATGTGAAGCAAGTCAAAAGAAAGTGGGAGGAAAACGGTGATAAGAATCACCAATACAACAACAACAACAACAACTACAACAACCATCCCAATAACAATAATAACCGCAACAACAACAACAATCAGAAGCAGCTATGCCAAAGGTGTGAAAAGTATCACTCGGGGTTCTGCACCAAATTTTGCAACAAGTGTAAAAGAAATGGTCATAGCGCGGTGAAGTGTGAGGTCTACGGACCAGGGGTTAACAGAACGAAAGGAACAAATGGTGTCGGAACGAGTAATGGCGGAGCAAGTAGTGTCGGAGCAAGTTATGCCAATGTAGTTTGTTATAAATGTGGAAAACTGGGCCACATTATTAGAAATTGCCCGAACCAGGAGAACACGAATGGACAAGGCCGCGGAAGAGTTTTCAATATTAATGCGGCAGAGGCACAGGAAGACCCGGAGCTTGTTACGGGTACGTTTCTTATTGACAATAAATCTGCTTACGTTTTATTTGATTCGAGTGCGGATAGAAGCTATATGAGTAGAGATTTTTGTGCTAAATTAAGTTGTCCATTGACGCCTTTGGATAGTAAATTTTTACTCGAATTAGCAAATGGTAAATTAATTTCAGCAGATAATATATGTCGGAATCGAGAAATTAAACTGGTTAGCGAAATATTTAAGATTGATTTGATACCAGTAGAGTTAGGGAGTTTTGATGTAATAGTTGGCATGGACTGGCTGAAGAAGGTGAAAGCAGAGATCGTATGTTATAAAAATGCAATTCGCATTGTACGAGAAGAAGGAGAACCCTTAATGGTGTACGGAGAAAAGGGCAACACGAAGCTACATCTTATTAGTAATTTGAAGGCACAAAAACTAATAAGAAAAGGTTGCTATGCTGTTCTAGCACACGTCAAGAAAGTACAAACTGAAGAAAAGAGCGTCAATGATGTTCCCGTCGCAAAAGAATTTCCCGATGTATTTCCAAAAGAATTACCGGGACTACCTCCACATCGATCTGTTGAATTTCAAATAGATCTTGTACCAGGAGCTGCACCAATAGCTCGTGCTCCTTATAGACTCGCACCCAGCAAGATGAAAGAACTGCAAAGCCAACTACAAGAACTATTAGAACGTGGTTTCCTTCGACCAAGCACATCACCGTGGGGAGCTCCTGTTTTGTTTGTCAAGAAGAAAGATGGTACATTCAGGTTGTGTATCGACTACCGAGAGTTGAACAAATTTACCATCAAGAACCGCTACCCACTACCGAGAATCGATGACTTATTTGATCAACTACAAGGCTCGTCGGTTTATTCAAAGATTGACTTACGTTCCGGGTATCATCAAATGCGGGTGAAAGAAGATGATATTCCAAAGACTGCTTTCAGAACACGTTACGGTCATTACGAGTTTATGGTCATGCCGTTTGGTTTAACTAATGCACCAGCTGTGTTCATGGACCTTATGAACCGAGTGTGTGGACCATACCTTGACAAGTTTGTCATTGTTTTCATTGATGACATACTTATTTACTCAAAGAATGACCAAGAACACGGTGAACATTTGAGAAAGGTGTTAGAAGTATTGAGGAAGGAAGAATTGTACGCTAAGTTTTCAAAGTGTGCATTTTGGTTGGAAGAAATTCAATTCCTCGGTCACATAGTGAACAAAGAAGGTATTAAGGTGGATCCGGCAAAGATAGAAACTGTTGAAAAGTGGGAAACCCCGAAAACTCCGAAACACATACGCCAGTTTTTAGGACTAGCTGGTTACTACAGAAGGTTCATCCAAGACTTTTCCAGAATAGCAAAACCCTTGACTGCATTAACGCATAAAGGGAAGAAATTTGAATGGAAGGATGAACAAGAGAAAGCGTTTCAGTTATTGAAGAAAAAGCTAACTACGGTACCTATATTGTCATTGCCTGAAGGGAATGATGATTTTGTGATTTATTGTGACGCATCAAAGCAAGGTCTCGGTTGTGTATTAATGCAACGAACGAAGGTGATTGCTTATGCCTCTAGACAATTGAAGATTCAAGAGCAAAATTATACGACGCATGATTTGGAATTAGGCGCGGTTGTTTTTGCATTAAAGACTTGGAGGCACTACTTATATGGGGTCAAAAGTATTATATATACCGACCACAAAAGTCTTCAACACATATTTAATCAGAAACAACTGAATATGAGGCAGCGTAGGTGGATTGAATTGTTGAATGATTACGACTTTGAGATTCGTTACCACCCGGGGAAGGCAAATGTGGTAGCCGATGCCTTGAGCAGGAAGGACAGAGAACCCATTCGAGTAAAATCTATGAATATAATGATTCATAATAACCTTACTACTCAAATAAAGGAGGTGCAACAAGGAGTTTTAAAAGAGGGAAATTTAAAGGATGAAATACCCAAAGGATCGGAGAAGCATCTTAATATTCGGGAAGACGGAACCCGGTATAGGGCTGAAAGGATTTGGGTACCAAAATTTGGAGATATGAGAGAAATGGTACTTAGAGAAGCTCATAAAACCAGATACTCAATACATCCTGGAACGGGGAAGATGTACAAGGATCTCAAGAAACATTTTTGGTGGCCGGGTATGAAAGTCGATGTTGCTAAATACGTAGGAGAATGTTTGACGTGTTCTAAGGTCAAAGCTGAGCATCAGAAACCATCAGGTCTACTTCAACAACCCGAAATCCCAGAATGGAAATGGGAAAACATTACCATGGATTTCATCACTAAATTGCCAAGGACTGCAAGTGGTTTTGATACTATTTGGGTAATAGTTGATCGTCTCACCAAATCAGCACACTTCCTGCCAATAAGAGAAGATGACAAGATGGAGAAGTTAGCACGACTGTATTTGAAGGAAGTCGTCTCCAGACATGGAATACCAATCTCTATTATCTCTGATAGGGATGGTAGATTTATTTCAAGATTCTGGCAGACATTACAGCAAGCATTAGGAACTCGTCTAGACATGAGTACTGCCTATCATCCACAAACTGATGGGCAGAGCGAAAGGACGATATAAACGCTTGAAGACATGCTACGAGCATGTGTTATTGATTTCGGAAACAGTTGGGATCGACATCTACCGTTAGCAGAATTTTCCTACAACAACAGCTACCATTCAAGCATTGAGATGGCGCCGTTTGAAGCACTTTATGGTAGAAAGTGTAGGTCTCCGATTTGTTGGAGTGAAGTGGGGGATAGACAGATTACGGGTCCGGAGATTATACAAGAAACTACCGAGAAGATCATCCAAATTCAACAACGGTTGAAAACCGCCCAAAGTCGACAAAAGAGCTACGCTGACATTAAAAGAAAAGATATAGAATTTGAAATTGGAGAAATGGTCATGCTTAAAGTTGCACCTTGGAAAGGCGTTGTTCGATTTGGTAAACGAGGGAAATTAAATCCAAGGTATATTGGACCATTCAAGATTATTGATCGTGTCGGACCAGTAGCTTACCGACTGGAGTTACCTCAACAACTCGCGGCTGTACATAACACTTTCCACGTCTCGAATTTGAAGAAATGTTTTGCTAAAGAAGATCTCACTATTCCGTTAGATGAAATCCAAATCAACGAAAAACTTCAATTCATCGAAGAACCCGTCGAAATAATGGATCGTGAGGTTAAAAGACTTAAGCAAAACAAGATACCAATTGTTAAGGTTCGATGGAATGCTCGTAGAGGACCCGAGTTCACCTGGGAGCGTGAAGATCAGATGAAGAAGAAATACCCGCATCTATTTCTAGAAGATTCGTCAACACCTTCAACAGCTTAAAATTTCGGGACGAAATTTATTTAACGGGTAGGTACTGTAGTGACCCGAACTTTTCCATGTTTATATATATTAATTGAGATTGATATTTACATGATTAAATGTTTCCAACATGTTAAGCAATCAAACTTGTTAAGACTTGATTAATTGAAATATGTTTCATATAGACAATTGACCACCCAAGTTGACCGGCGATTCACGAACGTTAAAACATGTAAAAACGACATGACGATATATATATATATGGATATACATATGGTTAACATGAGATTATGATAAGTAAGTATCTCCATAAGTATATTAACAATGAGTTATATACATATGTAAAAATAAGACTACTAACTTAATGATTTCGAAACGAGACATATATGTAACGATTATCGTTGTAACGACATTTAACTGTATATACATCATACTGAGATATATTATATATCATAATATCATGATAATATAACAATTTAACATCTCATTTGTTATAATAAACAATGGGTTAACAACATTCAACAAGATCGTTAACCTAAAGGTTTCAAAACAACATTTACATGTAACGACTAACGATGACTTAACGACTCAGTTAAAATGTATATACATGTAGTGTTTTAATATGTATTCATACACTTTTGAAAGACTTCAAGACACTTATCAAAATACTTCTACTTAACAAAAATGCTTACAATTACATCCTCGTTCAGTTTCATCAACAATTCTACTCGTATGCACCCGTATTCGTACTCGTACAATACACAGCTTTTAGATGTATGTACTATTGGTATATACACTCCAATGATCAGCTCTTAGCAGCCCATGTGAGTCACCTAACACATGTGGGAACCATCATTTGGCAACTAGCATGAAATATCTCATAAAATTACAAAAATATGAGTAATCATTCATGACTTATTTACATGAAAACAAAATTACATATCCTTTATATTTAATCCATACACCAACGACCAAAAACACCTACAAACACTTTCATTCTTCAATTTTCTTCATCTAATTGATCTCTCTCAAGTTCTATCTTCAAGTTCTAAGTGTTCTTCATATATTCTACAAGTTCTAGTTACATAAAATCAAGAATACTTTCAAGTTTGCTAGCTCACTTCCAATCTTGTAAGGTGATCATCCAACCTCAAGAAATCTTTATTTCTTACAGTAGGTTATCATTCTAATACAAGGTAATAATCATATTCAAACTTTGGTTCAATTTCTATAACTATAACAATCTTATTTCAAGTGATGATCTTACTTGAACTTGTTTTCGTGTCATGATTCTGCTTCAAGAACTTCGAGCCATCCAAGGATCCGTTGAAGCTAGATCCATTTTTCTCTTTTCCAGTAGGTTTATCCAAGGAACTTAAGGTAGTAATGATGTTCATAACATCATCCGATTCATACATATAAAGCTATCTTATTCGAAGGTTTAAACTTGTAATCACTAGAACATAGTTTAGTTAATTCTAAACTTGTTCGCAAACAAAAGTTAATCCTTCTAACTTGACTTTTAAAATCAACTAAACACATGTTCTATATCTATATGATATGCTAACTTAATGATTTAAAACCTGGAAACACGAAAAACATCGTAAAACCGGATTTACGCCGTCGTAGTAACACCGCGGGCTGTTTTGGGTTAGTTAATTAAAAACTATGATAAACTTTGATTTAAAAGTTGTTATTCTGAGAAAATGATTTTTATTATGAACATGAAACTATATCCAAAAATTATGGTTAAACTCAAAGTGGAAGTATGTTTTCTAAAATGGTCATCTAGACGTCGTTCTTTCGACTGAAATGACTACCTTTACAAAAACGACTTGTAACTTATTTTTCCGACTATAAACCTATACTTTTTCTGTTTAGATTCATAAAATAGAGTTCAATATGAAACCATAGCAATTTGATTCACTCAAAACGGATTTAAAATGAAGAAGTTATGGGTAAAACAAGATTGGATAATTTTTCTCATTTTAGCTACGTGAAAATTGGTAACAAATCTATTCCAACCATAACTTAATCAACTTGTATTGTATATTATGTAATCTTGAGACACGATAGACACGTATACAATGTTTCGACCTATCATGTCGACACATCTATATATATTTCGGAACAACCATAGACACTCTATATGTGAATGTTGGAGTTAGCTATACAGGGTTGAGGTTGATTCCAAAATATATATAGTTTGAGTTGTGATCAATACTGAGATACGTATACACTGGGTCGTGGATTGATTCAAGATAATATTTATCGATTTATTTCTGTACATCTAACTGTGGACAACTAGTTGTAGGTTACTAACGAGGACAGCTGACTTAATAAACTTAAAACATCAAAATATATTAAAAGTGTTGTAAATATATTTTGAACATACTTTGATATATATGTATATATTGTTATAGGTTCGTGAATCAACCAGTGGCCAAGTCTTACTTCCTGACGAAGTAAAAATATGTGAAAGTGAGTTATAGTCCCACTTTTAAAATCTAATATTTTTGGGATGAGAATACATGCAGGTTTTATAAATGATTTACAAAATAGACACAAGTACGTGAAACTACATTCTATGGTTGAATTATCGAAATCGAATATGCCCCTTTTTATTAAGTCTGGTAATCTAAGAATTAGGGAACAGACACCCTAATTGACGCGAATCCTAAAGATAGATCTATTGGGCCTAACAAACCCCATCCAAAGTACCAGATGCTTTAGTACTTCGAAATTTATATCATATCCGAAGGGTGTCCCGGAATGATGGGGATATTCTTATATATGCATCTTGTTAATGTCGGTTACCAGGTGTTCACCATATGAATGATTTTTATCTCTATGTATGGGATGCGTATTGAAATATGAAATCTTGTGGTCTATTATTATGATTTGATATATATAGGTTAAACCTATAACTCACCAACATTTTTGTTGACGTTTTAAGCATGTTTATTCTCAGGTGATTATTAAGAGCTTCCGCTGTAGCATACTTAAATAAGGACGAGATTTGGAGTCCATGCTTGTATGATATTGTGTAAAAACTGCATTCAAGAAACTTATTTTGTTGTAACATATTTGTATTGTAAACCATTATGTAATGGTCGTGTGTAAACAGGATATTTTAGATTATCATTATTTGATAATCTACGTAAAGCTTTTTAAAACCTTTATCTATGAAATAAAGGTTATGGTTTGTTTTAAAAATGAATGCAGTCTTTGAAAAACGTCTCATATAGAGGTCAAAACCTCGCAACGAAATCAATTAATATGGAACGTTTTTAATCAATAAGAACGGGACATTTCAGGTTAGTTGTGATATGGTTGACTTTCTATGTTTGACTTTTATATCCATATATATCTACGTTATTACTCTCCCGCAGTCGCAGCTATCGGTGGACGAATGCAAAGACTGTCCCGATAGTCTTCAAATAATAAACATGGTAGACCTTTGGTGAAGATATCCGCGATTTGGTAACGTGTAGGTACATGAAGGATCCTTACATGACCGTGTGCAACATGTTCTCGGACAAAATGGATGTCTAATTCGATATGTTTAGTCCTTTGATGTTGAACAGGATTACCGGACATATAAATGGCACTTGCATTGTCACAAAAAAAACAATAGTTGCTTTTGTGATAGGGTTGTGGAGTTCGAGTAAAAGATTGCATATCCAACAAGATTCAGCAACTACATTAGCAACCCCTCGGTATTCGGCTTCCACACTAGAGCGTGAACAGTTGGTTGACGTTTAGAGGACCACGAAATGAGATTATCACCCAAATATACACAGTAACCCTAGGTAGATCGTCTAGTATCCGGACATTCCGCCCAATCCGCATCCGGGTATCAAACCAAGGAAGCAGATTGTGTGCGTATTATATGTAGCCCAAGAGATGAGGTGCCTTTGATATATCGTATAATGCGTTTTAATGCAAGTGTAACGACCCGAATTTTTCGACTTATAATTTTGTGCTCTATACTTTCACGAAACTGCATATTTGTGCGTACTGAGCTAGTTTATGCTCTGGGATCTTATTTCATGATAATTACTTTCGTTAATACCTTACAGCGTGTTATTAAGTGCTTAATCACTTAACTTGATCCCCAAATGCATTTATGATCGTTAGCGTCACTTGTCGTTTAAAACGAGCTACGTACTTGGTACACGTTAAACGTTTGTCATAATTGGAATATTATGACTACGTAAACATAATTGTTATTTATTAATGACAATTACTTGGCTTGATGGTTTATTTAATTACGTTTAGTGTTTACTAATGCTCACTAGTTACCTTAATGGACTTTTACTTTAGTGGACTTCCATGGCCCAACCTACTCAACTTAGTGGACTAATTAGTGGATTAATTAGCCCATGTAATTAATAATTAGCCCATGAAATAATGAGACAAGTAACTTGCATGCTCATGTACTAATGCTTGCATTTTTTTCTCAAACTACCCAACAAACCAATACTACTTTGTACCACCACCATGGACCACACCATGCCACCACCACATGAGGCCAAAATGGTTCCCCCCATGCCTAAAACGGTCCACCATGGTTCCCCCCACCATCACCACCATTTGTTGTCTTGTTTTGTGTTTTTTTTTGCCTATAAATACTAGATCCCTCCATTCACTACTTTATTTTTCACAAAGACACACAAATTCTCTCTAGTTTTCTCTCTAGTTGCTTCTCACACTAACTTCTCTCTAAAACTTGAAGAACTTGTAAGTGTTCTTGATTTTCTTTTCTTCTTTTTCTTCTTCATTTTCGTGATTCATCATCATCATAATCAAAGATTCATGTTTTGTAACTTGAATCTTCATAACTCTTGTAAGATTTAAACTTTGTTTTGAAAAGTCTTCAAGAACATGAAGGATTCAAGCTTTTTAGCTTTGAATCTTCATAATCTTGCTAGATCTAAGTTATAAACTTAAGATCTCTTTATTTATGTTCAAAGATCAAAACCTATGTTTATGATCTTCATGTAACTTGTAGATCCAACACTTTACTTTATGGATTTTCAAGAAAGTTTGAAATACAAGCTTACTAGCTTGAGATTTCTACAAAAAGTTTGTTAAGATCAAAGTTTGTTAACTTATGATCTTCTTTAGTTTGTTATAGTTTAGATTTGTGACTTGTGTTTTCATGAAACAAAAGATACAAGCTTACTAGCTTGAGATCTCATAAGTGTTGTTAGGAATCCAAGCTCTCTAGCTTAGGGTTTCATTTTTGTGTTTGATCTAAGTTGTGTAACTTATGATCTTCTACTTTGTTTAAACAAAAGTTCATTAGATTATGTTCACTTTACTTTACAAGATCTAAGTTTCATAACTTATGGTTGTGTAAAAGTTGAAAGTCTAAGTGTTATGACTTAAGGTTTCACCAAGAACATGAGATCTAGACTTTTTAGTCTAAGGTCTTTAATACGTAGCTAAGATCTAAGTTCTATAACTTAAGTTCTTGCTTATTTAGTTTGATTCAAAGTTTAAAGCTTAATGGAACTTGTACTTGTGTTGAAACTAAGAAATTGATGTAACTTTGGTTCATCATCTTGCTCAAACTCTCACATGAGTTGTATTTTATTTCTTAGTCTTGACTTGTGTGTTGATGGTTAAACCTTGGTCAAAGTGATGCTAACACATCAATGAGTTGTACACTTAAAGCTACAAGCATCAAGGATGAGAACCGTGATGAGCATCAAGCACCAAGAATCCCACCGGAGCACTTGTTTTCTGTTTTTCAGGGTCTGATCAGACCCCTGGGCTTCTGTAAAAGTTGATTTCCATATGGTTCGGTTCGATTAGATGACTTTTCGTTTAAGACTCGTCTTAATCTGATATACGGTTTAGGATTTATAGCCTTCCGAAAATCACTACGCCTTTGTAACGACGTGCTGGAAATTCTGACCTACTCACACTTAAACCGTCTCCACGGTCAAACGAAGACAAGTTAGGTTCGGAAAATTGGTCAGCGATTAGAGGACTCACATACGGAGCCGTGGCCACTGACTACGCGTCTTTTCGATTTGCATAGAGGTCGTAACAGCTGTCCAAAGTCAGCCTTTTGTTTCGATCCCTGTTCTTGATTAAAAACTTACTTTACTTTTTACGTACGATGATGATGATGATACTTAAGACTTAACTTGCGTACTTTTAAACCTTTGGGAACGATTTACATACCTAGTAACTTTTGACTTAGGTTGAGGACCTTTCGGACTGACTTACTTGCTTACTTATCTCGTATAACTTTTACCGCACTTTCACTGTGAGTTATAGCTCCCTTTTTACTTCAACTATTTTTGGGACTGAGAATACATGCGTTTTTTATGTTTTACTTACTAGGCACGAGTACTTAAACTTTATATATGTGTGGGTTATATAATAGCATAAACTTTCCCCTTAGCTCGGTAATGTTTAGTCATTGGTTTTTGAACCAATGAACGCGAATCTTAGATATGGATCCATATGGTTTGACATCCCCACTCGGGCTAGTCGCGCTAGCATTTAACGGGTGTTTAATACTTCGTAAACTTACGCACTCGCCAAGTGTACTTTTAGGGGGTTATATAACGTTAAGTTATTTACCGGGTGCCCACGGATAAGCATATACTTTATCATACTGACTTGAAATACTGATTTGAAATGCTGGTCTGAAGCACTGAAATATCGTGGCCTACATTACATTACTGATTACAAACAAACTTTAGCTCACTAACATTCGTGTTGACTTTTTAAGCATGTATTTCTCAGGTGCTTAGACGTTGTTGCTTCCGCTGTTAGACTTGCTGTTATAGTCTTGGTATTATAGACTTGCTGTGTTAGACTTCCGCTGCATTATTTAGAGATGTCTCAATCATGGAACTTTTACATTGCATTCACAACTTATGCTACATTTGAACAATGGTTTTAGAATGACCTTTGTGTCACATACTTATGTTAATGCTTTCTATTCGTAGAAGCACGTTATCTTTTGTAAAACGTATGACGTTGGTAAAGACGTTGGCTTTTGTAAAACAATTGAAGTTATCTTTTCATGAATGCAAAACTTGTTTTCAAACAGCATATAGTGTTGTGACCTTGTAATGATCCTGTTGTTGATGATCCGTACACGTTGATTTTGTACGGGGCGTCACATTTGATATCAGAGCATTGGTTGTAGGGAATTAGGTTGCATTAGTGTGTCTTGACCGAGTCGAGTAGGATTCACTAATAGGTCTAATCTACAACTTGCTCGTTTACTTGTTTCTGTGGAACTTACTGCATGCTACTGCTTACTTTTACTACTATGTGAACTTGTTGTATGCTACTGCTTATTCTCGCTACTGCATGCTACTATCTGCTTTTTGCATGATACTTCTGCTTAATACTGTTATTATTGCCATGCTATGTACTGCTGTAGACGATTTAGGCTGTCGTAGTTACTAAGTGATAGTGCTCCAAATGAATATATATTTAGGCTCAATATCCTTCCAATATGTAAAGCTTTTAGTTGCAATTGTTCTATTTTCAAGTAATAATCGTTTAAATAAATAAGTGCGAAGACAAAAGAAGAAAATGACGATTTGAAGACGCAAATGACCAAAAAGCTCAAATGTACAAGATATAATTCAAGTGGTTCAATTTATTGATGAGAAACGTCCAAAAATGACAAGAGTACAAGTCACGAAACGCAAAGTACAAGATATTAAATCGTACGAAAGGACGTTCGAAAATCCAGAACCGTGACATAAACCGAGCATCAACGCGCAAGTCAACGGAGCTAAAATTACGAGTCAACTTTGCACAAGAATATAATATAATATATATATAATTATATATAATTATATATATTATATTATATAATAAATAAATCAAGAGCCGCCCACGTTTAAAACTCAATGTGAGCTGGAACAGCTGGCCATGCGATCGCATGGCCAGAAGGCACAAAAGTCATGCGCTCGCATGGAGGTCAGAACCTGGCCAAGTGCTATAAAAGGCAACGTTTTTCAGACGAATGATACACACCTCAATTTTCTTTCTTCCTCTGTAAAGAATTATATATATATTTATATTTATAATTTAAAGTTTAAATTAAGTTTAATAATAATTGGGTTAATGTAAGAAATGTTTTAAGGTTTTGTAAGTCGGAACTCTGTCCGTGTAACGCTACGCGATTAATCACCACTGTAAGCTATGTTCTTCCTTTTTAAATTAATGTCTCGTAACTAAGTTATTATTATGCTTATTTGAGCCGAAGTAATCGTGATGTTGGACTAAATATTAAAATGGGGTTATTGAATTTTGTATCATAATTTGGGTTAGGACAAAAGACCGACACTTGTGGACATTGGACTATTGACTATTAATAGATGGGGGGTATTGTCTAATCGAATGACAACTCATTAGAATCTGTCGAACCTATCTTCAAATTAGTTAATCTAATAATTATTAAAATGATTATGTATGTTCTATTTAGTGACGTTTATACGACATCTGTTAAAATCATTTAATTAATTATTAGGGTTGGGTAATTGATTATTTAAACTGATCAAGTGGATAAATTAATATTCATATCTGTGACGATCGCTCCAAATCCATATGGACGAACACGTCATTCATTGATTTCATTGCGAGGTATTTGACCTCTATATGATACGTTTTGTAAACATTGCATTCTTTTGAAAAGGCACACCATAAATGAATATTTAAATCAAAGGTTTTGTTACATCTGATGATTTCTACATATAGACAATCACCATAAATAATAGTTTACAACAGTACTTCCGTTGACAATGCAGTCATAATAAGATACATGGTGATGATTTGGTGAATGCAACATTTCCTTGAAAAATATGTCATGTAAGACTCCATGCACATAGCTTGTCTAACATCTAAGCAAATAGCGGAAGACTTCTAGGAAACCTGAGAATAAACATGCTAACAAGTGTCAACACAAAGGTTGGTGAGTTCATAGTTTTAATGTTTCGTATAATCTGTATATAAAGGTGGATCACAAGATTTCAGTTGTTTCATCCAAAAACGTTTATCAAAATATTCTACAAAATTGAGCACCCTGGTAACTAAACTTAACGTATATATAATTTGTACCCTTTGTATAATCATCTTAATAATACACGCAAACCAACGTGTACGCTTCTCAAATAGCATACGTCCGTTAAAAGGCTAGTGCTCTAGCTCGGACGGGGATATCAAACCCTATGGATCCATATATAACTACTCGCGCCCACCAGTTCTTATAACCGGCAGTTACTAGTTACCAAAGCTAAGGAATTTTCGGTTCAAACTCAGTGTAGAATTTAGTATGTACTTGTATCCATTGCGTTTAAAATAAAGTGTATGTATTCTCAGCCCAAAAATATATATTGCAAAAGCAATTAAAAAGGGAGCAAATGAAACTCACCTTAGTAGCATATAAAGTCGTTCACCAAAATGTGATCGAAACACGGATTACCAAATAACCGTAGATCTCAACGTATCAATATTGAGATTCAATATTTTAGGAAAGTACGTAGACGTAACGGAGATGATAAACACTAGGTTTGATTCATAAATATACCCCCGAACATTACCCATAATTTCCTTAGCTCTATCCCGCTTGAAAACCATTTTTGAAATCGTTTGGACATAACCTCGTTGTAGTATTTTATGTATATACTAATAATAATAAGATTAATAATAATATTAATCTTAATAATAATAATAATAATAATAATAATAATAATAATAATAATAATAATAATAATAATAATATATATAGAGAGAGATATCGATATAGATTAGAAAATGAAACAGAAATCGATCAATTTATAGGAACATTTCTGTCCCAGCACCTCATGCGATCGCATGAGGTTTGTATGGGATTCTCATGCGATCGCATGAGCCCCTCAGCCAGCTCACAATCGTTTGTATTTTTGCTTGTCGACATGATTATTTAATATAAATATAAATATAATATATTTAATTTATATAATTAATTATATATTATATTATATTCACGTGCATAGTTAACTTGTAATTTTTGTTCCGATAAGTCATACGTCGTCACTCGACTTATGTCCCGGTTCCGGTTTTTCGAACATCCTATTGTATACTCAGAAAACTTGTACTTTACGTTTCGTGAATCGTACCTTTGTCAAAATATAGTCTTAAATCATCCATAAACTATACCACTCGAGGTATAACTTATACATTTGAGTGTTTTGGTCATTTACCTCTATAAATCATCGTCTCGCTATTTGTTAATATATATATATATATATATATATATATATATATATATATATATATATATATATATATATATATATATATATATAATACATACAGTTTCATTTTGAAATAGTGTTTTGCTGTAGCAAAGTCAATTTTTACTGTAGCAATTCACTGTAACAAGTCAATTTCACTGTAGCAAATATTGATTTTCGAAAACACTGTAGCATTTTGGGTACTGTAGCAATTTGAAAATACTGTAGCAAATTAGTGTTTTACTGGTTCATCTTAAATGCTTTAGTTAACTTATCTAAATAACAATCGAATCAATAAACGAATGTTACTATCGTTTACTAAATAACTTTAAATTATATATATGTATATATCTTTTTAATATACATAAATCAGTTTTTAAATACACATTGGAAGTTATTTATAAATAAATTTTAATAATAAATATTTCAACTTATCATATATATTCAAATAGATATTTAAACCAATAAGTTTAATGTACGGTATCAAACAATTAATACATTGTTACCTTTTTAAGTTATAGTATATATGTATCTATTTACATATAATTGTTTGCGAATCGTCGAAAAACAACCGAATGGTATTTAAATATATAAAAGTAGTTCAAAAATTTTGAGATTCAGTTTTACAGACTTTGCTTATCGTGTCGGAAATGTTAATCATACAAATATTAAGTTTAAATTTGGTCAAAAATTTCCGGGTCATCACAATATCTCATTAAAACAGGGGTGGATTACATTCAAGGGTAATTGGAGAAATTGTTAACAAAGTATTAAAACCTTGGATCATACGCAGTCGATAACCTGGTGTAATCATTAAACACAGTATTAAAACCTTGTTACAGTTTGAATCCCTAATTAGTTGGAATATTTGACTTCGGGAATAAGGTTAAATTGACGATCATTTTATAATTATGACCGATGAACTATTATGGACAAAAACCAGATAGGTTTCAAATATTCCAGGACAAAGGACAATTAACTCAGCGTAATAAATTAAAATCAAAACGTCAAACATCATGGTTACGGAAGTTTAAATAAGCATAATTGTTTTATTTCATATTCTATCACACTTTTATTTACTATTATTTTATTTATTGTTATTTTAAATATTGTTATTTATTTTACGCACTTTAATTATTGTCATTTATCTTTACGCTTAAAAATATAAAATCGACAAACCGGTCATTAAACGGTAAAACCCCCTTTTATATAATAATATTACTATATATAATTATATATATTTTATATAAATATAGTTGTTAAAAATATAGTACGTATTCACTAGCTCCCTGTGGAACGAACCGGACTTACTAAAAACTACACTACTCTACGATTAGGTACACTGCCTATAGTGTTATAGCAAGGTTTAGGTATATCCCATAAATAAATAAATAAATAAAACTTGTGTAATTTGCTCGTATTTCGTAATAAACAATAATAGTTTTTTGTATACACCGCTGCACACATCACTAAGCCTGATTACATTCTTGCTACATGTCTGCTATTCGCTGTACCGACTTGGAGAATTTATCTTTCCTAGTTCAGATGTTCTTCTGAACACTCTTCCCACTAGTCTAACCCTAAGGACTAGTATTGTAATCCACCTGTTACTACCGTTCCCCCGTTCCAGAGATCGAAACATTACTTCACGCAATCTAGGAAGAGTACCCCTCGAATTCCACACCCGCTAAAGTCGATCCTCAGAGGAGGAGATATGTGAGGACTTGTCGGAGTAACCGCACCTCGCCCCACCCCCGAGCTCACCCTAATTAGCCGCGTACAATGTATGAACATTAGAAGGTTGTTCAGTTTCCGCAAGTTGACCCGTATCCCGTACGCTTTCATGACCGTCACTTATCTCTTTCATTCTTCACCACTACTCGACGACCTAACTGAAAGGACTCGTCCTAATCCATCTGGACGAATACATTAACTTCGGTTACATTGCGAGGTACTTGACCTCTATATGATACATTTTACAAACATTGCATTCGGTTTTAAAAGACAAACTTTCATTACATCGAAAGTTGACAGTATGCATACCATTTCATAATATATCCATCTATAAATGACTTAATAATATTCTTGATGAACTCAACGACTCGAATGCAATGTCTTTTGAAATATGTCATGAATGATTCCAAGTAATATCTCTAAAATGAGCAAATGCACAGCGGAAGATTTCTTTAATACCTGAGAATAAACATGCTTTCAAGTGTCAACTAAAAGGTTGGTGAGTTCATTAGTTTATCGTAAATATTCATTTCCATCATTTTAATAGACCACAAGATTTCAATTTTTCCATAAATATACATCTCATATCAGGCATTTCGCAAACTGCATAGAGATAAAAATCATTCATATGGTGAACACCTGGTAACCGACCTTAACAAGATGCATATAGAATATCCCCATCATTCCGGGACTCCCTTCGAACATGATAAATTCGAAGTACTAAAGCATCCGGTACTTTGGATGGGGCTTGTTGGGCCTGATAGATCTATCTTTAGGATTCACGTCAATTAAGGTGTCTGTTCCCTAATTCTTATATTACCAGACTAAAAAGGGGCATATTCGGTTTAATAATCCAGCCATAGAATGTAGTTTTAAGTACTTGTATCTATTTCATCAAACATTTATAAAGCAGCGCATGTATTCTCAGTCCCAAAAATATATATTGCAAAAGCATTTAAAAAGGGAGCAAATGAAACTCACGATACTGTATTTTGTAGTAAAAATACATATGACGACTTTGAACAACTGAACAATGCAGGGTTGGCCTTGGATTCACGAACCTATATCATTTGTATATTTATTAATATACATAGTTGCAATTGAATAAATATATATCTAAGTTTATTAGTTATATCCTTTTTATATTAATAATATCTATATATTTCATATATTCATTCTATACATAAAAATATCAAAAAAAAAATTTGTTATGTTATATGTATTAAATATATTTATATATAAATATCATTTTCTTGTTAAAGTAGTATTTTACTAATACTAAGATAATATTTTAAGGGATAACAATAATAATAGTGATAGTACTAATATTAATAATAACGAGAATCGTATTAATAATTCTATAAATGATAATATTAATGATAGTTTTTATAATAAATCTCATAATAATGATAATAATAGTAGTTTTTAATAAATTGTATAATTTAATAGTAATGGTAATGAAAATAATAAATTTGATAATAATACCTAATACTTAATATTAATAATAATAATTATAACAATCTTATTACTAGTGGTAATCTTAATGATAATACTTTTGCTAATAATAATAATAAAAATTCTAAATGTTACTAATACTAATATTAATGATAATTATAATAGTTTGTATTATTTTCATATCAACAATAATAATAATAATCCTAATCATAATAATACTTATATCAATATTAATAATACAATAATAACATTATTAATACTTAATGGTGTTAAAAATATTATAACAAAATGATAATAATATTAATCATGGTAATTATGTTAACATAATAACATAACAATAGCTAATGATATTAATAATAATAATCATAATAATAATGATAATAATAATAATAATAATAATAATAATTAAAATGAAAGATAAATGATTATACCCTTTGAAAGCTTCACTAAAAAGAAATGCCCTAGATGGGATTCGAACCCGAGACCTCTCGTTCACCGCTAACACCCTTAACCATTCATCCCTGTTTGCTTTTCTGATTATTTCTAACTGCTAAACTATATAACCCGTATAATACTTGGGTTCTTCTTTTTCAATAACAAGTGGACTGACATCCCATAATTCATATCAACAAGCAACGATTTAAATACTTTGAACAATTCAACATCAATATCAATTGTTTTTATTTAATTGAAAAAAAAATAAAAAATTACAGCAGCAAGCTGCTCGACGTAAGCCTTTAGAGAAAAAAAAATTGATTTTGTATTTGAGAATGATTTGGACAAAGTTTATAACACAAAATGTATTTCAAATTACTCCTAGAGTCTTTGTGAATCTTCAATTTCAACAAAAACATCAACAATAATTCGATTTTCATGAAGAACAAAGAGTTGACTTTTTGAATTTGAAACTTTGACTTCGAAATTGAAATTCGTTTTGAGGAATTGGAACCTGAAATTTTGCAGAAAGTTTAAGTGGATGATTTCTAACAACACTACATTATTACTTTTTGCATTTGAATTCGAATTCTAGTTTTTGAATAATTGAACCAAGAACACTATAAACTCTAAATTGGATTTTAAATTTTAGATAGTTTTAGATTATAATTATAACATGAAATATGTTGTAAATGATTCCTGGAAACTTTTTGAATACTCAATTGAATCTGAAACATCAAAAGAACTTCGAATTTCCTCATGAACAAAATATTTGACTTTTTGATTTAAAAGTTTGACTTCAAAATTCGAAATTAATAGAAAGAATTGGAGCTTGAAAACTTACAGATAGTTTGAACAAGGGATTCTTAACATAATTGCATTATTACAATTTAGTAATTCGTTCTAATTAAGCTTTTAATAAAAATGGATTCAAGAAAGAGGTCGTGGTATTTTTATTTTTTTTTATCTTTTCTGTTTTTAATTCAATCTCAATAGCCTATGTATATATATATATATATATATATATATATATATATATATATATATATGTATATATATATATTGTGACGACCCAGAAACTTCCGACCAAATTTAAACTTAATATTATTATAATTCCGATACGATAAACAAAGTTTGTAAGGATGAGTTTCAAAAAGTTTGAACTGTTTCATGTATTCGTTTACCCCTTCGACTGCTCTCAACGATTCACGAACATTTATGTGTATATAGATATAGTATCATTATCAATAGATAATATTTAAATATAAAAATTGATACATATAAAATGATATATTATTATTGAAATTAGTATTATTGTTATTAATAATATTGTTGTTATATAAATTATAATAATTATCATCAATATCATTTACAATAATATTATTATTATTACTATTATATTTGTGTTACTCTTATTATAATATTAAGAGTATTATTAAATTTAATAATATGGTTAATTATAAATTATAAATATAAATATATAAATATGGGGATATACAATTATCATATATATACAGATACTTGAATATTGTTAGCTACAAGTTTTAATCAAATGCATATACATATGCAAAATACGAATATACAGATATAAATACATATACAGTTATACAAATATATAAATGCGACTAAATACATTGCATAAATACAAAATCTATTTAAAATCGCTTTCCACTCTATTAAATCTGTCCGCTTGATTAATCTTCAAACAAATTACCAAGTGTATCAGACAAAATCCGTTGAACGTCCTAATCCACTTTTGATTTCTTTATTTTTATCATTCGTCCTTCTTGATTTTTTCATCTCTGTTTCTGATGGAACCAGCTGTCGAGTTTCTTGCTTTATAATAATTCAATTACTCGTCATTATACATAAACTCGGGTACTTTGCAGCTGCACTTTAGTTTTGCTATTATTACTCGTCAACATCATCAACCACCTTGAAATACATATCACCAAACCATGCCACCCTACCATCACCTCAATCAACTGATATGCTGCTACTATTACCTGGTATCCTTCCTGTTAAACGCAAGATCAAATGACCACCATCTTTAATCTCTAACACCCTTGATGCCTCACCATATTATTTGATTCCATATACAACCACCATAATCAACGAACTGTCCCACCACCTTTATCATCGAAACCCATTTATTTTTTTTATCATCGTTGCTGCATATTTCCGTTTTAAAAGAGCCAACCACCACCTATTGCTTCTCCTCTCACACGCCTCTCTCTCTCTCTCATTAGTTATCCTGTTCCTTTTAAATCAAATTTCACTTAAATACTAGATAAGCGATTAGTAAATGGTGTACTATATAAAGGATTATTAAACTTCTCAATTGGACAAATGGGAGTATATATTTTTTTTTCCTAGCCGACACCACTAGTCTTCCTTTTAACTATAAAGCCTAATATGAAGTAAATGGAGAATAGCTTTATGGCATTTTTTTTATTGCTTTGCTTTTTTGGCCACAAACACCACAAACATAAACCCCACTCTCATTAAACTACTCAATTTACGGAATACATATTTTTCTATTTTTTTTTATATCAACCGAACCCTCCCTTTTCTTATTTAGTCCCATTCATTCATTTTTTATTTTTTTTATTTTATTCATTCCAGCCGCCAAGAAGATTGAGTCAACAAGCGGGCTATAAAAGCTTTAATCGGGTCGTGTACTTATTTGTTATGTTGGGCCAAAGAATACTAGCTTAGTGTTTGCTGTTGGGCTGGGCTGTTCGAATTAAAGAGGTTAAATAAACCTAGGTACCAGTTAATTAAGAAAAACAATAAGGAGTGCAGTGGTTAAGGCTGTTGTTGGGGAGACAGAAGGTCATAGGTTCAATCCCTGCCTGTGGCAATTTTTTTTTTTAAAAGAACATGAAGTAGAACAGACAGTTTAATGGGATAAATAGAATTAATACGGGGAATAAATTAGAAAAGAAGACGCAGAGCAACTGGTTTGGGTGTGTTTAGGTTGAACGAGAAGTCGTGAGTTCGAGCCTTGACTGAGACATTTTGTTTTTGAGAAAAAGCTTTTGAGGTAGTTAAGTTATATTTATTATTATTATTATTATTGTTATCATTGTTATCGTTATTGTTAAAAAGATCATATTTAGTAAAAGTATTATTAATATCATTTTTATTAAAAACTATCTTTTTTATTAAAAGCATCATTTTTATTATTATTATCATTATTAGAAAAACTATTTTTTTATTATTTTCTTTTTATTTTATAAAATTTTTTATTACTATCATTATTATTATTTAGACATTAATATCATTATTCTTACATCATCATTATTATTATTATTATTACTAGTGTCAATTTTTTTTATCATAATAACTATTATTATTATTATGGTAAAATAAAACAACCTTTTATTATTATTATTATCAATATTATTTATCAAATAACTATTAAATATATAAAATCATATCTGCTACATATAACATAACTATATTAATACTTTTATAATAAATATTAATGAATATAACTAATTAGGTTATTAATGAAACATCCAAAAAAGTAACAATTATTACACTAATAATACATAAATTATTCGATTACCATTATATGTGTTAATACATATATAAATGATATAGGTTCGTGAATCCGAGGCCAACCCTGCATTGTTCAATATAGTCATATGTATTTTTACTACAAAATACATTAGGTGAGTTCATTTGATTCCCTTTTACTCTTTACATTTTTGGGACTGAGAATACATGCGCTACTTTTACAACTGCTTTATTAAATACTTTTGAAATACATTTTGAACTGCGAATACATGAAATACTTTTATAAATGTTTGACGAGATAGACACAAGCAAAACATTCCTCGAATGAATTATGTGGACGTGATAATTGCCACCATTGAATTATGTGGACGTGATAATTGCCACAATTGATATGAATATTTTTCCCCTGATTATTATTGCTTGGTAACCTAAGAATTAGGGAACATCACTAATTTTGAGAATTAGTGCACGCCTAATTGACGCGAATCCTAAAGGTAGCTACCGGGTTTAACACCCCCACCCAGAATGTTCACTAGACGGAAGGGCTAGTGGGCGTGGTGTTTAGTACTTCAAAGTTTATATGATTATTATACAGACGAGATGTTCTGTTTTGGGGATATTATTATGCGCATTATATGTTAAAAGGTCGGTTACCAAGCCAAGCTATGAAAGCAATGAAAAGTGAATGTTATGTATTGAGAGAATGATTTTATACACAGGTAATGTGTATGTTATTTTTGTGCACGAGATATGTGTACGGTTACTGATACTGCTCCAAATGAACATATATTTAGGCACAATATCCTTCCAATATATAAAGCTTTTAGTTGTAATTGTTCTATTTTTATGTAATATTTGTTTAAATAAATAAGTGCGAAGACAAAAGAAGAAAACGACGATTTGAAGACGCAAATGACCAAAAAGCTCAAGTGTACAAGATATAATTCAAGTGGTTCAATTTATTGATGAGAAACGTCCAAAAATGATAAGAATACAAGCCGCAAAATGCAAAGTACAAGATATTAAATAGTACGCAAGGACGTTCGAAAATCCAGAACCGGGACATGAACCAACTATCAACGCGCGACGCAACGGAGCTAAAATTACAAGTTAACTATGTACATAAATATAATATAATATATAAATAATTCTTAAAATTATATATATATATTATATTATATATTAAAAACTGTCGGCAAACTAGAAAATAAAGTTATGTGAGCTGGATCAGAGGGCCATGCGATCGTATGGCCAGAAGGCACAAAATCCATGCGATCGCATGGGCATCAGAATCTGGCCAAGTGCTATAAAAGGCGATGAATTCTGCACGAAATATATATATATCTTTTTCTCTTCCTTTCTCTTTAAGATATATATATATATATATATATAGATATATATATATATATATATATATATATATATATATATATATATATATATATATATATATATATATTTATAATTTAAAGTTTAATTTAAGTTTAATAATAATTGGGTTATTGTAAGGAATGTTTTAAGGTTTTGTAAGTTGAAACTCTGTCCGTGTAATGCTACGCGATTAATCACCACTGTAAGCTATGTTCTTCCTTTTTAAATTAATTTCTCGTAACTAAGTTATTATTATGCTTATTTGAGCCAAATTAATCGTGATGTTAGACTAAATATTAAGACGGGGTTATTAGATTTTATACCATAAATAAGGTTTGGACAAAAGACCGACACTTGTGGACATTGGACTATTGACTATTAATAGATAGGGGGTATTGTCTAATCGAATAACAACTCATTAGAATCTGTCGAACCTATCTTCAAATTAGTTAATCTAATAATTATTAAAATGATTATGTATGTCCTATTTAGTGACGTTTATACATCTTTTACGATTATTTAATTAATTATTCGGGTTGGGTAATTGATTATTCATTCTGATCAAGTGGGTAAATTAATATTCATATCTTATTAAAACAGGGGTGGATTACATACATGGATAATTGGTGTAATTGTTAACAAAGTATTAAAACCTTGGATTACACGCAGTCGATAACCTGGTGTAATTATTAATAAAGTATTAAAACCTTGTTACAGTTCGAATCCCTAATTAGTTAGAATATTTGACTTCGGGAATAAGGTTAATTTAACGAGCATTTTATAATTATGACCGATGGACTATTATGGACAAAAACTAAATAGGTATCAAATAATCCAAGACAAAGGACAATTAACCCGGATAACAATTAATCAAAACGTCAAACATCATGATTACGGAAGTTTAAATAAGCATAATACTTTTATTTCATATTTCATCGTACCTTTATTTACTGTCATTTTAATTACTGCAATTTACTTTATCACAATTTAAATTCTGTTATTTATATTATCGTCATTTATCTTTACGCTTTATTTAAAATCGACAAACCGGTCACTAAACGGTAAAACCCCCCTTTTATAATAATAATAATAATACTACTATATTACTAATGTATATATATATATATATATATATATATATATATATATATATATATATGTATGTATATATATGTATATATATATGTATATATATATGTATATATATATATATGTATATATATATATGTGTATATATATATATTTTTTTATTGTATATATATATATATATATATATATATGTATATATATATATGTGTGTATATATATATATATATATATATATATTTATACAAATATAATTGTTTAAAAATATAGTGTACGCAATAAGCCGTCTCCCTGTGGAACGAACCGGACTTGCTAAAAACTACACTACTCTACGATTAGGTACACTGCCTATAAGTGTTGTAGCAATGTTTAGGTATATCCCATCTATATAAATAAATAAAACTTGTGTAATATTTCATAATATTTCGTAGTAAAAATAATACTATTCCGTACTACACCTCGCAACACATCAAGTTTTTAGCGCCGCTGCCGGGGAGCCAAAAGCAAAACGCTAAAAAAATATATATAAATTTTAATCTCTTTTTGTAAAAATATAATTTTTTTTAAGTTTTAAATATAAAAAAAAATATATATATATTTATAATATAAAAGTTATATTTTTAATATAAAAAAAAAATTTAAGTTTTTAAAATATAAGTTTATTATATTTTCTATAAATATTTTGTAAATTAAATATATATATATATATATTAAAATTATTCGGGCCTAGTACTGTAGGAGCCCAAGACCTGGCCTGTTATCCGAAACCATGCGATCGCATGAGGCTGTCTGACAAGTCTGATCCCATAAATTATTACGCTGATGTTATGCGAGGGGTATATGAAATAGTAGTATTTTTTACAAGGAAATACTATTAAATACGATACAATTTTACACAAGTGATTTATTTATTTATAGAGTGGATATACCTAAACCTTGCTACAACACTTATAGGCAGTGTACCTAATCATACAGTAGTGTAGTTTTTAGTAAGTCCGGTTCGTCCACAGGGAACTCTAGATAAGCTTAACGCTATATTAGTTTTAACTTATAATTGTAAAAATACAAAAATATATATAATTAGTATTATTATTATAAGAGGGGGTTTTTACCGTTTAATTTTAGTCGCAGTTAAAACCTAATGTAAAATATTAAAAATAAATATAACTTAATTTAAAGCGTAAAGTAAATAACGATAATGAAATTGCGATAAATAAAAGTGCGATAAATAAAATTGTGATAATAAAAAAATACGATAATTAAAAGTGCAATTAAATACAATGACAATAAATAAAAGTGCGATAATTAAAAGTGCAATTAAATATGAAATATATAAATTATGCTTATTTAAACTTCCGTAATCATGATGTTTGACGTGTTGATTTTAGTTTATTACCATGGGTTAATTGTCCTTTGTCCTGAATTATTCGATATGTCCATACGGATTTGTCCACAATAGTCCATCAGTCATAATCATAAAGTGCGAAAGTCTTCGTCAAATTATTCTTATTCCCGAAGTCAAATATTCCAACTAATTGGGGACTCGAATTGTAACAAGGTCTTAATACTTTATTTAATGAATACACCAGGTTATCGACTGCGTGTAGTCCAAGGTTTTACTACTTTGTTAACAATTACACCAATTACCCTTGAATGTAATCCACCCCTATTTCAACAAGTCTATTAACTATTAATTCAATCCCGTGTCCGGTAAAATGAACAATTATTGGTATTTATAGATATCCCGTCCACCGTGCCCAGTCAAGCGTATGTGGTTATTTATAAATACGTCAAATTATAAGTCTATATATTAAATTAACGAGGTATCATTTAGTTAATATAAAGCCCATTAATAGCCCATAGTCTAATTTTCACAAGTGTCGTTCTTTTATCCGAACCCCAATTATGGTACAAAGCCCAATTACCCAATTTTAATATTTAGCCCAACATCATGATTACTTCGGTATTAAATAAGCATAATAATAACTTAGCTACGAGACATTAATTTAAAAAGGTTGAACATAACTTACAATGATTAAAAATAGCATAGCGTTACACGGACAGAATTTCGACTTACACCCTTACAACATTCGCTAACATACCCTTATTATTAGAATTTAAAATTAAAATTAAAATTAAAATTATAATATATATATATATATATATATATATATATATATATATTATACGTGAGAGAGATAGAGAAAAAGGTATAGATATATAAAACTGATCACCAAACTGCGAAATTTATAGGATGTGGCCAGCCACCTACTGCCATGCGATCGCATGGAATTTGTTCTTCCAGGCCATGCGATCGCATGGCCCCTTTTTCCAGGTCACAAGAGCTTGTTTCCTAGCTTGCCGACGTTTATAATATATAATATAATATATATATTAATTTTAAGAATTAATTATATATTATATTATATTATATTCATGTGCATAGTTGACTTGTAATTTTAGGTCCGTTGCGTCGAGCATTGAGAGTTGACTTTGGTCCCGGTTCCGAATTTTCGAACGTCCTTGCGTACAATTTAATATCTTGTATTTTGCGTTTTGCGTCTTGTACTCTTGTAATTTTGAGAAGTTTCTCATCAATAATTTGAACCACTTTGATTGTTCTTTGTACTTTTGAGCTTTTTGGTTGTTTACGTCTTCAATTCATCGAATCTGTCTTTTATCTTCACCTTTTATTATTTAAACGAATATTACTTTTAAATAGAACAATTGCAACTAAAAGCTTGTCTTTCTTGAGGGATAATGCTTATGAAATATATGTTCGTTTTCAGCATTATCAAATATTCCCACACTTGAGCGTTGCTTGTCCTCAAGCAATATAGTCTTGAAATAAGAATACTAGAATCACTTCTTTATTCTTCACACTTTGTACATCAGTGATTTCTATATGGCGGTATGAACAATGGTAGTAACGTTGTTGTTTACAGTCCCACATGACTATGAAAATTTAGATCCTTAAGGAAATTGGATCTTTATGAAAACATTTGATCTTTTGAAAATTCAAGCTAGATTTTACCCTAGACAGGTTTTCCGGAATAACCCTTCACCGGTGTTGCAAAATATTTTTGTGGGTTTGGCGGGTTTCAGATTTGAAAATTTTAGCTCAAAACTTGCGGTTTTGTGTCACCTACTTGCTAACCTTGTATTGGGAAAGCAACACGTCCAGTTTACTTGCTCCGTATATTACCTTTAGGTAAACTACCGTCCGGTTGTAAAGGAAAGCGTTGAACAAGAAACTGTTAAGGCAATGTCCCCTGACATGCTTTTAATTATGGTCTATAACGTGTCGGATGCAATTACTATCCTTGGTAGGAGCAATAGTAAAGCTCACCCTATAGTTTTTCGGTCTGGTACAAGGTCCTGTCTTCGACCATGCTATGCAACCACCGTTCTTACGGTTGACACCCGATTTGGTTCAGGTGACCTAATGAATTCCAGGTGAATTCTCAGGATTTTACGTTCAATGGTAATGAACGCATTAAAAATGGATTTTTTAGAAAACAAATCGGTTTGTAATTTTATCAAAATATTTTCTCGTTCAAGCTCGAGTTTAGGTATCATCGAATTCCATGAGTTTGTAATTCTCAATCTTTAAAGTCAATCTCTAGGATTGAGTAATATCAGGCTTAAAAGCTGATTTTTGATCTTTTAAGGAGATTATCCTCCCCATTTTACGAGACAGATCCTCTCATGGTTAGGATAAGTATGACCACTTGGCGACCCTGTTTGATGCTGAGGTCCGTGGATTTCCTGCTGATTTTAGTGATGACTTTTCTAGATTTTTTGTCAACCTACAGCTGGTCTGGACGACAACTTCCTGACCTAAATCAAGAAGCGCGTTTCTTTTTCGGAAGACTTTACTTCCTTTTAATGATGGAATTAATTCATCGTGTAGATCCATCTTTCTTTCAAATATATTACAGTTTTCCGGGTAAAATGGTTAATTTTGTCCAAAACAAAAGTATCTTTGTACAAAATATGTGATATATGTTTTAAAGAACTTGGTAAATTTTTCCCACACTTGGATTTTATTTTCCTTTCTTTGCCTTTTTATTGTCCTCTATTCCATTTTAAATTAATTCTAACATTTTGGGTTGTTTCTCAATTTATGTCCTTTCCGAGGTAACAATAATTACGGTATTAACACCTAGTTTTATCGTTCATAAATATGTATAAACATGATTTTGAGTTCATTTAATTGAAAATTTTGAAAATTTTTACTAGAATTGGGTAGTCAGTATATAAGACTAGGGCTGTTCTTTATTATCAGAGAGCACTAGATTCTAATACAACTACTGCGTTACTAGTATTTCTAATGGTAACCAAGTGTATAAGTCAAAAATTTTAAAAATCCGAAAGAATTTAACCCCTTCCCACACTTAAGATCTTGCAATGCCCTCATTTGCAAGAAATTAGTAACAATTTAAATTAGTGAGGGTGATTAGCGTAGAAAATTGATTAAATTTTACCAAAGTTTCCAAACATATTCGCGTTTGTTTTAAAAGCAAAGATTTTTGGTTTTTTTTTATTTATTGTTTTTGGCATATTTAATTCAATAAGATTAAAAATAATAATAATAAAAGTTCTCTTCCCTCACTTGGGTAGAGCAATTTCGGTTCAGCGACCTAGTTTTCAACTCACGACAAATTTTAAAAATCATATTTTTAACTTAGCAAAATAAAGTAAATTTTTGTTTTTAAATTCACACCAAACTTAAATGCATAAAATTAAAAATTCATATTATTAAAATTTTAAAAATTCGCACCAAATTTATATTATAATTTTGTTTTTATACATACAAACTTATATTAAAAACATAAATTTTTTTTCAAATATTTACAAACTTAAATATATTGATTTTAAAAGTTTTACAATATTAATTTAATATTAATATATTAAATTTAAAAACATAGTAAAATTAAAAATTAGAAATCTTTTTGGTCTTTTATCCCACTTTAATCAATCAAATATTATCAAAAATATACGCCCCTCTTTTCGGTAAAGTAATTTCGGCTATATTACCTAGTTTTACTCTTGACGAATTTTTGAAATATTTTGGGTTGATTGATTAAAGATATTTATACCTTAAGAATAAACGGTAAATTTCGCAGTGATGTAATAAATTTTTGTATGATATCAATAATTTCGGTCGCAAAACCTAATTTTATTGAGTATCAATTTAATACTTTATAGCGAACAATTTAGCGTTTAATATCAAAAGGTTAAAAGCAATAAAATAAAAATAAAAACTGTACAAACTTACCCGTGAGATAGAATTCTCAGTGACTTGCTTTAGCCCACTCATAAGATAGTCGGACTAATTGGTTTTCCATAGCTACATAGGCATAACCTCGAGCATTCAACGATTTTTCTTCTAAACATATGAACGGTCCTTCTCTGCATAAAGTAACGAACTCGGTATTTGAATATGTTTGATTCGTATAGCATTTTCCTTCGTGTGACCATTTTCTGCATTTGTGACATCTTTCAAGGCGTCGTGCTCTTCTTTTCGCTGCGGATTTTGATTTTCCTTTACCAAAATGTAACTTATTATGATCGTTTCTGAGTTCTTTTCTTACTCCGTCCAATTTGGCTCTTATTACTGATACCAGGTCACTCGGGAGTGTGTCATTATTACGTTTAGTGATTAAAGCGTGTAGCATTAGACCATGGTTTAGTTCACAGGAATTTTTCATCTCGTAAAACCTAAAAAAAATAAAAATTCAGAATGGGGGGAGAAGACTAGTTCTTTAGGGTCTGCTAGGGAAAAACCATTCGGATTCCATTCTCAGAAACTACACGAAAACAGAATATCTAACTCTAACAGAAATATATATTACCCTAAAAAGATTCGAATCTCCCCATACTTAGTTAGACGTGGTGTTGAAATTGTGATTAACTTCGTTGTCAACTTCCATCGGACCATGTATGTAATGTTTAACTCTGTGACCATTAACTTTAAATTCAATCTCATTTGAATTTATTAACTCTATTGTTCCGTATGGAAAAACTCTTTTGACTATAAATGGTCCAGACCATCTTGATTTCAATTTTCTAGAAAATAGCTTGAATCGTGAATTGAAAAGAAGAACTCTGTCTCCTTTTTTAAATTCTTTTGAACTTCTGATTCTTTTATCATGCCATTTCTTCGTTCTTTCTTTATAGATTAACGAATTTTCATATGCTTCATGTCTTAATTCTTCTAATTCATTTAGTTGAATTAATCGTAGACGTCTGGCTTCATGTAAATCAAGATTACATGTCTTCAAAGCCCAAAATGCTTTGTGTTCAATTTCTACTGGAAGATGACATGCTTTTCCGTAAACGAGTTTGAAAGGTGTGGTTTCAATTGGAGTTTTGTAGGCTGTTCTAAAAGCTCAGAGTGCATCCTCCAATTTCATGGACCATTCCTTTGGATTTGATCCTACGGTTTTCTCTAGAATACGTTTTAAAGCTCGGTTGGTATTTTCAACTTGTCCACTTGTTTGTGGATGATAAGCGGTGGAGATTTTATGAGTTACTCCATATCTTTTAAGAACTTTCTCAAGTTGATTGTTACAAAAATGAGTACCCCGATCACTTATTAAAGCTTTCGGTGTTCCAAACCTAGCAAAAAGACGTTTTAAAAAGTTGACTACAACTCATGCATCATTAGTCGAGAGAGCTTGTGCTTCCGCCCATTTAGATACATAATCAATGGCAACGAGAATGTAGAGATTATTATGAGATTTTGGAAATGGACCCATAAAGTCAATACCCCAAACGTCAAATACTTCACATACTTGAATGACATTTTATGGCATTTCATCACGTTGACTTATTTTTCCGGCCCTTTGACAAGCATCACAGGATTTGCAAAGAAGGTGTGCATCTTTGAAAATTGTAGGCCAATAGAATCCAGCATCGTAAAATTTTCTTGCTGTGAGTTGAGGCCCATAATGCCCTCCTGTTGGTCCCGTGTGACAATGGTTTAAGATTTGACTAGCTTCATCTCCGAATACACATCGGCGTATTATTCCATCGGGACAACTTTTAAACAAATGTGGATCTTCCCAAAAATAGTATTTTATATCACTAAAGAATTTCTTTCGTTTTTGGTACGACAATCCTTTTTCAAGGAATCCACATACTAAGTAGTTTGCATAGTCTGCAAACCATGGAATTTCATTATAATCTATCTTCAATAGATATTCATCAGGAAAGTTGTCGTGTATGGCCGATTCATTTAGAACTTCTAATTCGGGATTTTCAAGACGAGAAAGATGATCAGCTACGAGATTTTCTGCTCCCTTTTTGTCTCGGATTTCAATATCGAACTCTTGTAAGAGTAAGATCCAACGGATTAATCATGGTTTGGCATCTTGTTTCGAAAATAGGTATCTAAGAGCAGAATGATCGGTATAGACCACCGTTTTAGCTAGAACGAGATATGAACGAAATTTGTCAAAAGCAAAGACAATAGCAAGGAGTTCTTTTTCAGTAGTTGTGTAATTCGTTTGTGCTCCTTGTAACGTCTTACTAGCATAATATATAGGTTGAAATCGTTTTTCAATCCTTTGTCCTAAAACGGCTCCCATTGCAAAATCACTTGCATCGCACATTAGTTCAAACGGTAGATTCCAATTTGGAGTTATCATGATCGGCGCATTAGTGAGTTTTTCTTTAAGAATATTAAAAGATTTGATGCATTCATCTGAAAAGATAAAAGGAGCATCCTTTTCTAGGAGTTTATTCATAGGAGTGGCAATTTTAGAAAAATCTTTTATGAAACGTCGGTAAAAATCGGCATGCCCTAGAAAACTCCTAACTCCTCTAACATTAGTGGGATGCGGAAGTTTAGTAATTACATCTACTTTAGCTCTATCCATTTCAATTCCTTCCTTTGAAATTTTATGTCCAAGAACGATGCCTTCTTTAACCATGAAATGGCATTTCTCCCAATTAAGTACTAGATTTGATTGTTCGCATCTAATAAGCATTCGTTCAAGATTAACTAGACATGTTTCAAATGTATCACCGAAAACTGAAAATTCATCCATGAAAACTTCCATGCATTATTCTATCATGTCATGAAAAATCGCCATCATGCCCCTTTGAAAGGTTACAGGGGCGTTGCAAAGTCCAAATGGCATGCGTTTGTAAGCAAAAGTACCATAAGGGCACGTGAATGTGGTTTTCTCTTGGTCCTCGGGTGCTATTGGAATTTGAAAGTATCCAAAAAAACCATCAAGAAAACAATAGTAACTGTTTCCGGCTAATCTTTCCAACATTTGATCAATGAAAGGTAAGGGAAAGTGATCTTTTCTGGTGGCGTCATTTAATTTTCTATAATCAATACAAACACGCCATCTTGTTACAGTCCTAGTAGGAATAAACTCATTTTTCTCATTTGTGATGACAGTCATGCCACCCTTCTTAGGTACGCATTGAACTGGGCTTACCCATGGACTATCAGAGATTGGATAAATTAAACCTGCATCTAGCAGTTTAATAATTTCTTTCTTAACAACATCTTGCATATTAGGATTTAGTCTTCGTTGGCGTTGCACATACGTTTTATGACCTTCTTCCATAAGGATTTTATGTGTGCAATACGAAGGACTTATTCCTTTAATATCATGAATTTTCCATGCAATAGCTGGTTTATGAGATTTTAGCACAGTAATGAGTTGAGATTTTTCATTTTTGGTAAGAGAAGACGATATTATTACAGGTAATTCAGATTCACCATGTAAATAAGCATATTCCAAATGGTTTGGAAGTGGCTTTAACTCTAATGTCGGTGGTTCTTCTATCGATGATTTATATCGATATCTGTCTTCCTCTTTTAGCATTTGAATTTCTTCTGTTGTTGGTTCATATCCATTAGCCATAAGTGTAGCTAACATTTTAGTTTCATCAATTGGTTCAGTTCCTTCTCCTAAAGAACATTCTCCTATTCCTTGTAGTTCTGGAAATTCTTCTAACAATTCTGCATGTGAATCTATAGTTTGAATATAATAGCATGTATCATCTGCAGATTGCGGTTGTTGCATTGCTCTATCAACAGAAAAGGTAACACTCTTGTCCTCTATACTTAGGGTCAGTTTCTTACCGAACACGTCTATTATTTCTTTAGCCGTGTTTAAGAATGGTATTCCTAATATGAGAGGAACTCGAGAATCTTCTTCCATGTCCAGAATAACAAAATCTACTGGAAATACTAAAGTACCAACTTTAACTAGCATGTTCTCCATTATCCCTCTAGGATATTTTATTGATCGATCGGCTAGTTGTATGCTTATTCGTGTTGGTTTCAATTCTCCAAGGTCTAGTTTAGCGTATAGTGAATATGGCACTAGATTTATACTAGCACCTAAGTCTGCCAATGCTTCTATTGAACTAAGACTACCCAGAAAATATGGAATTGTGAAACTTCCTGGATCTGATAATTTTTCTGGTATCTTATTCAACAGCACTGCAGAACAATTAGCATTCATAGTAACAGCCGAGAGTTCTTCCATTTTCTTTCTATTCGTGATTAGATCTTTCAGAAATTTAGCATATCTAGGCATTCCTGAAATTACATCAATGAAAGGAAGATTTACATTTATTTGTTTAAACATATCCAAGAATTTGGATTGCTCGGCTTCAAGTCTCTCTTTTCTCATTTTACTCGGGTAAGGAAGTGGTGGTTGGTATGGTTTAACATAAGGTTTAGCCTTAACTGTGTTATCTTCATTAACCTTTTCAACTACCGGTTCTGTTTCCTTATCTTGTTCTAGTTTTGGTTCTTGTGGAGTAGGAATAGCTTCATCAGAAATTACAGGCATTTCAGGTGGTTTAAGTGTAATACCACTTCTTGTGGTAATGGCTTTAACTGTTTCATTCTGGGGGTTAGCATTTGTATCACTAGGTAGACTTCCCGGTTTTCTTTCACCTATTAACCTTGCTAGGTTACTTACTTCTTGTTTTAAATTTTGAATAGAAGCTTGTTGATTTATAAATGCTTGAGCATTTTGTTCATTGGTTTGTTTCTGAGATGTGAAAAACTGCGTTTGAGATTCAACTAGCTTCGACATCATATCTTCTAAATTTGACTTTTTATCATCGGTTTGTGGTGGTTTGTTTTGAAAAATAGGTCTTTGCTGATTGTAAGTATTGTTGGATACTTGTTGGTTGCTAGGACCTTGTTGGTTGTTGTATGGAACATTTCGGTTATAGTTCTGATTTTGATTGTAGATTGGTCTTGGCGGTTGATAATTATTCTGATAATTATTTCCAGGCCTTTGGTTTATGTATGAAACATTCTCTCGTTGTTCCATTGTTAGTTCAATACTGAGACAATCTTTTCTTAAATGTGGTCCTCCACACTGCTCACAACTAATTCGTATTGAGTGGATATCTTTAGTCATCTTTTCCATTCGTCTCTCGACAACATCTATCTTTGCAGAAATGGAATCGAAGTCATGGCTAGAATCGGCTCTAGCTGCTTTAGATGATCTAACGATATCTTTTTCTTGGTGCCACTCATGTGAGTGGGAAGCAGTGTTATCAATAATTTTGTAAGCGTCAGTTGCGGTTTTCTTCATAATGGAACCACCAGCTGCTATATCGATATCTTTTTGTGTAGTGATGTAACATCTTTGGTAGAATATTTGTACTATTTGACAAGTGTCTAAACCATATTGCGGACATCCTCTTAATAACTTTCCAAATCTTGTCCATGCCTCATATAGAGTTTCATTTGGCTTTTTTGTGAATGTAACAATTTCTCCTTGAAGTCTTACGGCTTTAGATGCCGGAAAGAATTGTTTAAAAAAAATTTCAACTAAAACGTCCCATGTATCAATCGCCCCTTCAGGTAACGATTCTAGCCAATCTTTGGCTTCTCCCTTTAAAGTCCAGGGAAATAACATGAGATATATCTGTTCATCCTCAACTTCTCTGATTTTAAATAAAGTACAGATCCTATTAAAGGTACGAAGATGTTCGTTTGGATCTTCCTTCGGCGCACCACTAAATTGGCATTGATTAGTTACCATGAGTAGAATTTGTCCTTTGATTTCATAATCTGGCGCATTAATGTCTGGTTGAGTAATTGCGTGACCTTGGCCAGTGCGTTTAGCTCTCATTCTGTCTTCCATACTTAGAGGTTCCAGATTCTCCATGATTGAATTTGGTGAATCTGAATCACTATAGGATTCTGATTTAATGGGTTGTTTCTCAACAATCTCCGTTTGAATGATTGGTGGTTCCGGAGGAAAGATTAATGGTTCAGGATCTCTGAATTGTCCCTGAAGATCCTCCGGATTCTCAATTGTGAGGTCGGGTTCAAAAAATGGATTATCGGAAATTTGAATTGGAGTACTTGGTCGACTGGATGACGATTCTAAAAAAAAATCAACGGCGACAATATTGCTAGATGTCTTGATCTGGTTACAGGTGGTGAACGTACAAAAGGTGGTGAACGTTTTGCTCGGTGGTAAAAGATAAAAATTATATAAGTTATCAAGTTAATAGACTTTTATGCTTTTGCCTACGTTTTGAATAGCCAATAGATGCAGCAGGGAGCCAGAACCCTTTAAATCGGAAGCTCACAACTCAGCCACTAACAAATCCAACTATTACTACGAAGCAGAAAATTTGGATGTCTATCAATTTAACCGCTTAAAATAATTTTTCGTTGAAGTTTAAAGAAATTTTAGAGAAGAAATAGAAAATTCTATGTCCTAAAAACTAGAGCGGCAAAAAATAAGAAAGAAAAAGAGCGCGTCGAAAAATAAATGGTCGAAAAATAATAAAAAGAACGTAGCGCGTCGAAACTTAAAAAGGAACTAAAAACTAAGAATTAAAAGTTGCGTCTAAAGATATTAAAGCTTAAAAGAAAAACTATATCCCAAATGGCAATAACTTAAAAAGGTACTAAAAACTTAAAACGGCGTCGCAAAATTCTAAAGCACCTAAATCTTAGTCTAAAGAAAAAGCACTTAAGGGATTTTACGGCAAAGCCTAAAAATCTAGAAATAAAAATAACTATGGCAAAAACTATGACTTAAAACTAAATACGAGCGAAAAATACAAAAATTACGCTAAAACGAATAAAAAGATACAAAATATAAAAATAAACTTAAAGTTGTAAAAAGTACAATTTTTAAAAAAAATATTATTTTTATATTATTTATTTTATAAAACTATTAATTTTATATATTTATTAAAACTAATTAAACTTAAAATACAAATTATAAATAAACTAAACTAAATTAATATTAAATATAACCCTAATTAGGGTTTTAATTATAATAATAATAATTATTACGTAATTATTGCTGTGGGAAGTCAAAATGTGGCGTGTCAGGTACGTTCATGCGGTCGTATGGACTTTTGCCTTCGGGCTCATGCGATCGCATGGGCTAGGATTTCGGGCCAGTATATGGGCTGTTACAGTACCAGGCCGAAACTTATATATATATATATATATATATATATATATATATATATATATATATATATATATATATATATATATATATATATATATATATATTTTTTCTGTATTCTAATTCTGTTTTATAATTATATAAATTATAATAAATAAAAACTTATATTTTTATAAACTAAAATAAAAATAAAGAAACTTTATAATTTTATATATATATTTAACAAACTATTAAAAATATATAATTTTTGTTTTTGTTTTTATATTTTTTATTAAAATGTATATTTACAAAAGTAAATTAAAAATCCTTTTTTTTATATATAGCGTTTTTCTTCCGGCGTTTGACTGTCCCCGGCAGCGGTGCCAAAAAATACTTGGTTCTATGCGAGGGGTATATGAAATAGTAGTATTTTTTTACAAGGAAATACTATTAAATACGATACAATTTTACACAAGTGATTTATTTATTTATAGAGTGGATATACCTAAACCTTGCTACAACACTTATAGGCAGTGTACCTAATCGTACAGTAGTGTAGTTTTTAGTAAGTTCGGTTCGTCCACAGGGAACTCTAGCCAAGCTTAACGCTATATTAGTTTTAACTTATAATTGTAAAAATACAAAAATATATATAAGTAGTATTATTATTATAAGAGGGGGTTTTTACCGTTTAATGATCGGTTTGTCGATTTTAAAACTTTAGTCGCAGTTAAAACCTAATGTAAAATATTAAAAATAAATATAACTTAATTTAAAGCGTAAAGTAAATAACGATAATGAAATTGCGATAAATAAAAGTGCGATAAATAAAATTGTGATAATAAAAAATACGATAATTAAAAATGCAATTAAATAAAATGACAATAAATAAAAGTGCGATAATTAAAAGTGCAATTAAATATGAAATATATAAATTATGCTTATTTAAACTTCCGTAATCATGATGTTTGACGTGTTGATTTTAGTTTATTACCATGGGTTAATTGTCCTTTGTCCTGGATTATTCGATATGTCCATACGGATTTGTCCATAATAGTCCATCAGTCATAATCATAAAGTGCGAAAGTTTTCGTCAAATTATTCTTATTCCCGAAGTCAAATATTCCAACTAATTGGGGACTCGAATTGTAACAAGGTCTTAATACTTTGTTTAATGAATACACCAGGTTATCGACTGTGTGTAGTCCAAGGTTTTACTACTTTGTTAACAATTACACCAATTACCCTTGAATGTAATCCACCCCTGTTTCAACAAGTCTATTAACTATTAATTCAATCCTGTGTCCGGTAAAATGAACAATTATTGGTATTTATAGATATCCCGCCCACCGTGCCCTGTCAAGCGTATGTAGTTATTTATAAATACGTCAAATTGTAAGTCTATATATTAAATTAAAGAGGTATCATTTAGTTAATATAAAGCCCATTAATAGCCCATAGTCTAATTTCCACAAGTGTCGTTCTTTTATCCAAACCCCAATTATGGTACAAAGTCCAATTACCCAATTTTAATATTTAGCCCAACATCACGATTACTTTGGTATTAAATAAATATAATAATAACTTAGCTACGAGACAATAATTTAAAAAGGTTGAACATAACTTACAATGATTAAAAATAGCGTAGCGTTACACGGACAGAATTTCGTCTTACACCCTTACAACATTCGCTAACATACCCTTATTATTAGAATTTAAAATTAAAATTAAAATTAAAATTAAAATTAAATTTATAATATATATATATATATATATATATATATATATATATATATATATATATATATATATATATATATATATATATATATATATATATATATATTATACGTGAGAGAGATAGAGAAAAAGATATAGATATATAAAACTGATCACCAAACTGCGAAATTTATAGGATGTGGCCAGCCACCTACTGCCATGCGATCGCATGGAATTTGTTCTTCTAGGCCATGCGATCGTATGGCCCCTTTTTCCAGCTCACAAGAGCTTGTTTCCTTGCTTGCCGACGTTTATAATATATAATATAATATATATATTAGTTTTAAGAATTAATTATATATTATATTATATTTATGTGCATAGTTGACTTGTAATTTTAGGTCCGTTGCGTCGAGCTTTGAGAGTTGACTTTGGTCCCGGTTCCGGATTTTCGAACGTCCTTGCGTACAATTTAATATCTTGTATTTTTCGTTTTGCGTCTTGTACTCTTGTAATTTTGAGACGTTTCTCATCAATAATTTGAACTACTTTGATTGTTCTTTGTACTTTTGAGCTTTTTGGTCGTTTGCGTCTTCAATTCGTCGAATCTGTCTTTTATCTTCACCTTTTATTATTTAAACGAATATTACTTGTAAATAGAACAATTGCAACTAAAAGCTTGTCTTTCTTGAGGGATAATGCTTATGAAATATATGTTCGTTTTCAGCATTATCATACGCAGTATGGTTTTATTATTAATTATTATTATTTATTAACCCTAATTAGGGTTTAATTAATTAGTTAGTTTTAGTTTTATTAATTAATTTGTATTTTAAGTTTTAATTAGTTTTAAAATTAATACTTTTATAAAATAATAATATAAAAATAATATTTTTATAAAATTGTAATTTTATTACTTTTTATTTCTTTTTATATTTTCGTATCTTTTAATCGTTTAATTGTAATTTGTATATTTATCATTAGTAATTAGTTTTAAGATTAGTATGTTGCCGTAGTTAATTTTTATTTCTAGATATTAAGACTTTGCCGTAAAATCCCTTAAGTGCTTTTTCTTTAGATTAAGATTTAGGCGCTTTAGAATTTTGCGACGCCGTTTTAAGATTTTAGTACTTTTTAAGTTATTGCCGTTTTGGATATAGAATTCGTCTTAAGCTTTAATACCTTTAGACGCAACTTTTAATTCTTAGTTTTTAGAATTTTAAGTTTCGACACGCTACGTTCTTTTTATTTTTTCGACCTTTTATTTTTTGACGTTTTTCGACGCGCTCTTTTTCTTTCTTATTTCTCGACGCTCTAGTTTTTAGGACATAGATTTTTATCTTCTTCAAAATTTCGACGAAAAATTATTTTAAGTGGTTAAATTAATAGACATCCAAAATTTTCTGGTTCGTAGTAATAGTTGGATTTGTTAGTGGCGAGTTGTGGGCTTCCGATTTAAAGGGTCCTGGCTACCTGCTGCATCTATTGGCTATTCGAAACGTGGGCAAAATCAGAAAAGTCTATTAATTTAATAACTTATATAATTTTTATCTTTTATAACTAATAGGATATTCTGTGAATGCACCGAGCAAAACGTTCACCACCTTTCATACGTTCACCACCTGTAACTCGATCAAGACATCTAGCTAATACTGCCACTATTGATTTTTCTTTGGAATTATCATCTAGTTGACCAAGTACTCCAATTCAAATTTTCGATAATCCATTTTTAGAACCCGACTTCAAAATTTAGAACCCGGAGGATATTCAAGGACAATTCAGAGATCCTGAACCACTAATCATTCCTCCTGAACCACAAATCATTCAACCAGAGATTATCGAGGAAGAAACCATTAAATCAGAATCCTCTAGTGATTCAGATTCAACAAATTCAATTATGGAAGTAACAGAACCTCTAAGTATGGAAGATCGAATGAGAGCCACACGCACTGGCCAAGGACACGCCATTATTAAGCCAGACATTAATGCGCCAGATTATGAAATCAAAGGACAAATCCTACACATGGTAACTAATCAATGCCAATATAGTGGTACGCCAAAAGAAGATCCAAACGAACATCTTCGAACCTTTAATAGGATCAGTACTCTATTCAAAATCAGAGAAGTTGAGGATGAACATATCCATCTCATGTTATTTCCCTGGACTTTAAAGGGAGAAGCCAAAGATTGGTTAGAATCGTTACCTGAAGGGGCGATTGACACATGGGATGTTTTAGTTGAAAATTTTCTTAAACAATTCTTTCCGGCATCTAAAGCCGTGAGACTTCAAGGAGTAATTGTTACGTTCACGCAAAAGCCAAATGAAACATTATATGAGGCATGGACAAGATTTGGAAAGTTGTTGAGAGGATGTCCGCAACACGATTTAGACACTTATCAAATAGTACAAATATTCTACCAAGGATGCGACATTGCTATACGAAAAGACATCGACATAACAGCTGGTGGTTCCATTATGAAGAAAACCGCAACTGAAGCTTACAAAATTATTGATAACACAGCATCCCACTCACATGAATGGTACCAGGGAAAAGATATTTTTCGTTCATCTAAAGTAGCTAGAGCCGATTCTAGCCATGACTTTGATTCCGTTTCCGCAAAAATAGATGCTTTTGAGAGACGAATGGAAAAGATGACTAAAGATATTCACGCAATACGAATCAGTTGTGAGCAATGCGGTGGACCACACTTAACAAAAGATTGTCACATTGAACAAACGATGGAACAACGTGAGAATGTTTCCTACATGAACCAAAGGCTGGGAAATAATTATCAAAATAATTATCAACCGCCAAGGCCAAACTTCATTCGAAATCAAAACATTCTTTACAATTCAAATGGACCCAACAATAACTCGTATAACCAACAAGGTCTGAATAACCAACCAACTCAAAACAACACTTTCAATCAACAAAGACCTGGTTTGTATAAACCACCACAACAAACCAAAGAGAAAAAGCCAAATCTGGAAGAAATGATGGCAAAACTAATGGAATCTCAAACACAATTTATTACATCTCAAACCCAAACAAATGAGAGGTTTGATCAGTCATTAAGAACTCAACAAGCTTCCATTTTGAATCTAGAAAAACACGTAGGTACTCTTGCTAGCATGATGAGTGAGAGAGAACAAGGAAAGCTACCGAGTAATACTGAAGTAAATCCTCGAAATGTGAATGTTAATATGGTGTCAACGAATTCTGAAAAACCAGCATCAGAAGATGGGAAGGCTTTTGATGTGAGTAACAATGAAGAAGTTACAACACCACCACCACCTGAGTATGTAAAGCCAGTGGTGGCACCCTACAGACCATCCATCCCGTTTCTAAGAAAAGGAGTTGAATATGAGCAAGTAATGAAAGGACCCGTCCTAATCCATTCGGACGAAGTCCATATCGATTATAAACGATTCACAACAGTTGATTACATCGCGAGGTACTTGACCTCTATATGATACATTTTACAAACATTGCATTCGTTTTTGAAAAGACAATCTTTCATTACATCGAAAGTTGACGACATGCATACCATTTCATAATATATCTAACTATATTTGACTTAATAATATTCTTGATGAACTCGACGACTCGAATGCTACATCTTTTGAAATATGTCATGTATGACTCCAAGTAATGTCTCTAAAATGAGCAAATGCACAGCAGAAGATTTCTTTCAAACCTGAGAATAAACATGCTTTCAAGTGTCAACCAAAAGGTTGGTGAGTTCATTAGTTTAACATAAATAATCATTTCATAAATTTAATAGACCACAAGATTTCATATTTCCATTTCTCATAAACATACGTCCCATACATAGAGACAAAAAAAATATCATTCATATGGATTGAACACCTGGTAACCGACATTCACAATATACATATAAGAATATCCCCATCATTCCAGGATCCTCCTTCGGACATGATATAAATTTCGAAGTACTAAAGCATCCGGTACTTTGGATGGGGCTTGTTGGGCCCGATAGATCTATCTTTAGAGTTCGCGTCAATTAGGGTGTCTGTTCCCTAATTCTTAGATTACCAGACTATATAAAAAGGGGCATATTCGATTTCGATAATACAACCATATAATGTAGTTTCAATTACTTGTGTCTATTTCGTAAAACATTTATAAAAATTGCGCATGTATTCTCAGCCCAAAATGTAATGAGTAAAAAGGGAGAGAATGAACTCACCTAATGTATTTTGTAGTAAAAATACATAGAACGACATTGAACGAGTATAGGGTTGACCTCGGATTTACGAACCTATATTATTCATATATATATTAAAACATATAATCGTATTCGAACAAGTTTATATATTATATCTTCAATTATATATATACCTATTTAGTTTGTGTCTATATTCAAAATGTTTAATATCTACATATTTAGTTATATTTATATACTTTTATATATATAGTTAGTATTATATAAAAATATCCTTAGTTTGTTATATATGAGTATTTATATAAATAATGTTATTATGTTCGATATGTAGGTATATAAACTATTAATACCATATATATGTTAGGACAAAATATTTATCTGTAACAAAAATGATAGTTTTGAAAATAACGATTTACCAATAATAATAACTTTCTTGATAATGATAATACTAATAATAATAACGATATTGTAAAAAAATACTTATTTTAATAATAGGAGTAATATTAATAATTACGAAAGTGATATTAATACTAATATTAGTGAAACTAGTTATAACTTGTATTACTTTTATACTAACAATAATAATAATTATTATAATCGTAATTATAATAATAGTACTTAAAATGATAAGTTAGTAATCATAATAATAATAATATTATTCATAGTTGTGTCTATAATCATAATACTAATAATAAATGATAACGTCAGTAATGATTTTATTACTAATACTTTTGTTAATAATAAAAATATTCTAATACTTATATAATGATACTAAATAATAAATTGTTTTATTTTAATAATAATAATAATACTAATACCTCTATTAACAATAATAATAATAATGGTAATAATATTAAATATATTTATTTATTCAACTACTAATATTAATCTTGGAAATGATAATATTAGTTACAAATATGATATTAATGATAATTAATATAAATAACTACCTTTAAAAACGAGTTGTAAAAAGAATTGCCTCCGCCTAGACTCGAACCTCCGACCTCTCGCATACCCGAATACGCCTTATCCATTCAGGCTGTGGCATGTTTTCTGTTTTATACCCCCATTTTTATGTACATAACTCGTAATTTATATGTCCTTGTTTTATCTTCTACCTCAAACCGTTGGACGACCAGTGAATCAAATCAATTATATAATGAATGAGTTTTAGGACACAATACAATTCATAAGCACTCTTAACTGTTATCTCAAACTAATATTACTGGAAAAAAATAACAGCCCAAGAATAACTGCTATGTTAGCGATGGTTTAAAAAAAATAAATCGACTTTTGATTTCTGTGATGTTTTAGACAAATGTTCCAACATGAAAGAGACTCTTAAATCGTTCATGTAAACTACCTGATTCATCAATTTGATCTAAAATTTCAAAATAAATTCGAATTTACCCAAGAACAAATTCTTTGACTTTTTAATTTAAAAGTTTGACTCTCAAATTAAGACTCAGTTTGAGGAATTGGAGTTTGAAAGTTTGCAGAGAGATTGAGTAATATAATCCTAACGAAACCTCATTTATACTTTTTGAATTTAATTTAGAAATTGAGCTTTTGATAAAAGGACTAAAGAACAGAGGTGTCGTAGTGTTTTTCTTTTCAAATTGGGTTTTTGATTTTTAATAAACTGATCTGAATTGTAGTAGAAGTCGTATAAAGCATGATTGAAACTTAATGCATCAGTTATAATTTGTCACTATCATTTGTATCTGATAAATGAATTTGGCGTTTAACAAAAAGAAAGACAGGAACAAAAATAAGTAGGGTTTGACTATGACCTCAAACAAATTCGTACGATTTGATACAGGTGATAAATATTCGGTTGATTTTCAAAATCAAACAACTGATATGTAGGGTAAGCAGAAGAGCAAAAGCTGATAGTTAAGTATAACAGAATACTTGTATTCATAGTGATTTTATAAATTATAATTACTATTAATAATTAATAGATATTTTAATAATAATAATAATAATACTAATAATCATAATTATTTATGATAATAATAATAATAATTGTTACTACTAATATTAATAATGATTTTAATAAGTTTAGTAAAAACAATGATATTAATAATACAAATAACAATTTGCATAATAATACTAATAATACTTAATAATTATACCTAGTAATAACTATAATGATAATAGTATTATTTATAATAATGATAGTAATAATAATAATAACACTAAATAATAATATCAACAATTAATACAATGCTAATGATAATAATATCTAATAATACAAGTGTTATAAAGGTATAACAAGTTATATGTATTCTATTTTCATGTTAGAATAATGATATTAATAATACTGTTATTGATAATAACAATAAAAGTAGTCATAATATTATACAAATATATTTTTAACTTGTAATTACATTTAATATATTAATGTTACAGTTTATTAATTATATCATATTTACAATTATATATATTATAAAATAACTTATATTGAATACTAAATCCTTATAAATTTTATATATCTTACATTATATATAATACTACATATGTATAACATTTATGTATATATAATTAGTTTTATTTTAATTATTTTATATTCTATTTTACATTGTTAATTTTAATGTTTATATTATATTTTATTATTTCCAATTATTATTATATATATACATACATTTATATATACTTATTTATTTACCCTCAATTGTGCGTGAATCGACGGGAATGGTCAAAAGGACAAACGTATTCATGTAAGCTGTTCCAAAGTTTTCGAGACTCAACATTACAGACTTTATTTATCGTGTTGAAATCATATAAGATTAAGTTTAAATTTGGTCGGTAATTCCCGGATCGTCACAGTACCTACCCGTTAAAGAAATTTCATCCCGAAATTTGAGTGAGGTGGTCATGGTTAACAATAAAATTGTTTTCATGACGAATATGAGTTGATAAATTGAGTTTTATCATTATGGAGTAATACAGATAAAACAATTCAATTATTCGAAGAGTATGAATGAAACTTATCATAAGAGAGGTCTCAACGGCATCGTCCATCTCCGCCCAAATTTTTAGTCGTTAGTAAAAAAAAAATTCCAACGGCTATCCCAATGGCTACTATTACATTATATAAACACCAACCATAGACTTCATTTTATACACTCAAACATATATTTCTTTTATATTTCCACCTTTCTTAAAATCAAAATCAAACACTCCCAAACTGTAAAATGTTAACACTTCCCCCAATGATTGTTTCATTCGATGTTCATTACGGAGGTGATTTCCGTAATCAGATGAAGGGATATGAGTGGGGCGACAGTATTTCGTTTGAAGATATTGACATTCGTGATGTTGGTTTACAAGACTTGCTATCCTTTCTGAAGGAAAAAGTTCCGTGTGAATTCACGTCCGTGTTCTTTTATAAAGACGATTATGATGCGGATTGTAGGGCAAGTTTTCTGTGTACCGACGATCAATGGTACTTTATAAAAGATACCATTGAAGATCGCGGTAAACGCATTTCTTTGTATGCAGTTCTTGAAGATGAAGAGACGTTGGGTTATCGTTACCTCGATGAATTAGCTGAAGCAGCAGTTGAGGCATCAAGAGAAATACCGATGTCTCCAGAGTACCTCACGGATGGTGAAATTACTGGTGAACGCTACTTTGCAGATGACAATTGACGACGACGAGTAGTTTGATTGTAATCTTTTAATTTTTAATTGTCGTGATGTTTTAATTTTTAATTATTGTAATTTCAGTGTTGTTATCGAGTTTTATTTCTTCCTTTATGTTTCGGAGCTGTTCGTCTTTTTATTCTCCTCTCGATTTCTAGTAAAACGAGTAATGGTCTAGAATTTGTAAGTATGGTGTTTCAAATGAATTTAATGTTATAATCAAGAAAGAACGTAATAGCACGATTTGATTCGTCAAATTACCAGAATCATTGAGAATAGAGCTATCAAGAATATACTTTCTTGATATGTTCAGAAGTTAATTAGAATGAAAGAGTTATGTAACATGACACATGACGGTGGTATGATCTACTGTGAACCATCATGTCCCATTAGAACTCAGCATGACTTACTGTAATATAATCACGTTGATCAAGTGTCATTATATTATACTAACTCATGCATCAGTTCCGAACATTACTTCAATAACATTCATATTTTAAGCTCGAAAGCTTAGAGAATATAGAAACTAACATTTTCTATATGATGTAACACTGATAGCACGAAGAGATAAATGATTTCAGATAAGAATAATTATGAAAATATCTTCAGAAATATGGAGGATATTTATAATGAAAGATATGATGATACCTTGGAATTTCTAATATCGAAGGATGATGAAGAAGATTTATCCGTAAGGGTTTAGATTCGGAAGCAAGGTATTAGCTAAAGATTTCATCAGAAACAGAATCATTTAGATTCTTTGAAGTCAAACTTATTCTTTGTGATTTATCCATGGCTTCCTTCATAGTTTCGCACAATCCGCCTTTCGGTAACAGATTTTCTATTGAATGTTTCCAATATAATGATACACAGGAAGCACGAAGAGGTATATAATTTCAGATGAGAATATTTACGAAAATATCCTCAGAAATATCGAAGATATTGATGATGATATTTTTGGAATTTCTAAGTTCGATGGTTGATAGATAAAGATTTTCCGTAAAATTTTAACATGACTTCGGAGCAAGATATTCTCTACAGATTTCAACGGATCCAGAATTACCTGGATTCTTTGAATATAGGGTATGGTCCTTGTATTTGTCCTTGGTCTCCTTCTTGGTTAGCTCAATCCGTTTTCCAATTCCAACTTTTCTGAGCTTTTCCAACATGCTATTCTTTATCATCAAACTTTCGATGATTAAGGTCGTTTACGGTTGTCTATAGTTTCTGCTGCTTCATTCAGCTTTTTTTTTTTTTTTTTTTTTTTAACATTCAGAGTATTGATTTGTGACTATGTGTTTTTCAGAATTCTAGAAGGAGAGATCATAATTCTAAGAGATAAATGTCATACATATAACTGTTGATGTAGATATGCTGTGAGTTTTCAAAGTACTGATTGCTGATTTCCGGTAATTGGTATGGCAGTTCTCGTTACAAGATACGGATGAGTATATGATAGGGTTTCAATGAATAAATATAATAATTTGTCAGAGAGATTTAAGCCAAGAAGTAACGAGGTTGCTGGTATGTCTGCTGGTAATATGGTGGAATATAAAAGAATTCTCTGGTATCAAAAGGGTAATCGTATATATCAGGATTATAGTAAGGCTACTTCGAATGAAAAGTCGAAGTTGACTTGTTGGAGCTGTGAAAAAATTGGCTACCTTGAAAAGTGATCGCAAAGTTATTTTTGCTAATAAATGCCAAAGGATCTGACGCGGCTACGTGTTAAACTTTTACTCAGTTGCCGAGAGTTTCTCAGGTGCATAACCATATGCGTAAATTTTTCCTTCCGTAAATGAAATTCGGTTGGTTCATCCTCTCGTTTGAGGTGTTTTCAGGAATTATGACAGGTTTGAACGCAGATCGTAATCGTCAAGATACAAATGTGGTTTAAGATGAAATCAAGTGGCAAACTTGAAGAATTGTTTAGTTTCATATGTTATAGTCAATATTTTAATTCATTTTAATTGTCCAATGTTGATAGTCTTCAGTTGATAGTCCACAGTTAGCAGTGTACAAATAATAATTCATATATAGTTTACTATATAATATTCAAATTAATTAATACGTATCGTGACCCGTGTACATGTCTCAGACTCGATCACAACTCAAACTATATATATTATTGTAGAATCAACCTCAACCCTGTATAGCTAACTCTCGCATTACATCATATAGAGTGTCTATGGTTATTCCAAATAATATATATAGATGGGTCGATATGATATGTCAAAACCTTGTATACGTGTCCCGACATTTAATGTGCGTAAAAATAAATAACAGAATTTAAATGACGATAAATAAAGTGCGTAAAGTAAATAACAGAAATTAAATGACGATAAATAAAATTGCGATAATTAAATTGCGATAAATAAAATGTAATCAGTTAGCTAGGAACAGTTAGCTGGAACCAGTTAGCGTGGATTCTTAACAATATTTCTCATAATTAATTTGTTTGTTTCTAACAAATTTTATTTTGTCCAATGTTTTCTTCATTATGCCACTTGTTAGATTATGATAAATCAAAATCTAAATATGAAATTGGATGAATATGGTTATTCTGTGGTGAACGGATTTGTATATCGGTGGATGTAAGTAGAATAGTATATGACTGTTGAAACAGATTCGAAGAACGTACAATGTAACTTATTAATGTGAAATTTAAATATTCCTCGGGTATTACCTACCCGTTAAAATATTTTCACCATTAACAGTTTGTACAAGAGTGATAGTGTTCCAAATGAACATATATTTAGTAGCAATATCGTTCCAATATGTAAAGTTTTTAAATGTAATTTCCTTATTTTTAGTTGTAATAGTTAAATAAATAAGTGCGAAGACGAAAGACGCAAATCGCTCGAAAATGAAGATTTAAAGACAAAAACGAAGATTTGAAAGACCAAAACGTCCAAAAAGCTCAAATGTTCAAGATACAATTAAAAAGGTTCAAATTATTGATGAAGAACGTCTAAAAATGACAAGAGTACAAGTTACAAAACGCAAAGTACAAGATATTAAATTATACGAAAGGACGTTCGAAAATCCGAAACCAGGACATGAACCAACTCTCAACGCTCGACGCAACGGTGTAAAAATTACGAGTCAACTATGCACAAGAATAAAATATAATATTTAAATAAATCATAATAAGAATAATATTAAATAATAAAAAGTTGTTAATTGAGCATAGTTCAGGGGTCGTAAATGAAAATTCAATTTATAATTTGGCCTATAAAAGGAACGATCTATGTTCGATGAATGGGAGGAAGAATTTTTTTCCGATCTTTTTTTCTTCGATCAATTATCAATATCAATTATCAATATCTATATTCTATATCTCTATCATAATGTTAATGTAATAAGATATAACAATAATCTTAATTTTAAGTTTAAATTATGATAATAATAAGATTTATGATAGAGATCATTTGAGTGTGTAAGTCGAAATTCTGTCCGTGTAACGCTACGCTATTTTTAATCATTGTAAGTTATGTTCAACCTTTTTACATTAATGTCTCGTAGCTAAGTTATTATTATGCTTATTTAAAACGAAGTAATCATGATGTTGGGCTAATTACTAAAATTGGGTAATTGGGCTTTGTACCATAATTAAGGTTTGGGCAAAAGACCGACACTTGTGGAAATTGGACTATTGACTATTAATAGATGGGGGGTATTGTCTAATTGAGTGACAACTCATTGGAGTCTGTCGAACCTATCTTCAAATTAATTAACCTAATAATTAATAATGATTATGGTTGTCCTATTTAGTGACGTTCATATGGAATCTGTTATAATCATTTAATTAATCAATTGGGTTGGGTAATTGATTATTCATTCTGATCAAGTGGATGAATTAATATTCATAAACTAATTAAAACAGGGGTGGATTACATACAGTGATAACTGGTGTAATTGTTGACAGAAGTGATAACTGCGTCATAGTTTAAATCCTTAATCAGTTGGAATATTTGACTTCGGGTATAAGGGTAATTTGACGAGGATACTCGCACTTTATATTTATGACCGATGGACTATTATGGACAAAAACCAGATAAACGTATCAAATAAACCAGGACAAAGGACAATTAACCCATGGTAATAAATTAAAATCAACACGTCAAACATCATGATTACGGAAGTTTAAATAAGCATAATTCTTTTATTATATTTCTCATCGTATCTTTATTTACTGTCATTTTATTACTCGCAATTTTATTTTCTGTCATTTTATTTATCGCAATTTATTTTACGCACTTTAATTTTTGTCATTTATTTTTACGCTTAAAATCGACAAACCGGTCATTAAACGGTAAAACCCCCATTTTATAATAATACTACTACTTATTTATATATATATTTTTACAAATAAACTTAATAATATAGCGTTAACTTCACCAGCTCCCTGTGGAACGAACCGGACTTACTAAAAACTACACTACTCTACGATTAGGTACACTGCCTATAGTGTTGTAGCAAGGTTAAGGTATATCCCATCCGTAAATTAATAAAACTTGTGTCATATTTTGTAGTATTTTGTATTAAAAATAATACTATTTCGTACCCTCACGCTACATCATCAAAGAGAATTTTTAATTACAATCTTTATGAAAACATATATACATATATATTTTCTTCATATGTATTCATGGATTTAATGAGTTAATATGATATTAAGCTCCTTTGCTTTTCAGTTGGGACTAGAATAAATAATCTCTTAAAACTTTAGAGATTACATATTCGCCATGTCGAACGAAGATAAATGAGGTAGAACGATACTTAGAACGGAGATCATACTCAAAGTACAGATGATGATATTGAAGCATGGATTGTTGATGGTACTGGTGCTGTTACTAATGGTACTGTTGGTGCCAATGATGTTGCTGAAGCTGGTAGATTTTACACCATATTCTCCAAATTGATTACTCGAGCGCGAAGTTCACTAACTTCTTCTATTATTCCGGGATGATTGTCGGTTAGAATGAGCTGATGAATAAGGTTCAGAATTGTGGATAGAATATAATATTGTCGAGTTACCCTGGAAATGAGACTGAAAATGGTGTCTCGAACAGGTTCGCCGGTAAACGTTGCAGGTTCATTGTCAAGAGGTGAATTCGGTTTGTGGAAGGGCCTTCTGCGCGTCTCCATTGATTAAGTCAACTACGAATCCATCAGATGCATTGGGGTTGGATGATTGGTTGATTCATTCTGGTGACGTTGCTTCCGAAGCTTAGATGACTATCCATTCGGAATAACTGTCGGGATAACTATCGGAATAACTGTCGGAATTCGAGGGACTCGAACTAGTTGAAGGATTCATCTCGTACGATCAGATGAAGGATTTTCGATAAGAAATAGATTATAGGATGTAGATTAGTACCCTGCAATATATAATTTACATATGCATATATAATACTAAAATCTCATAAGTTACGGAGGAATCTACGGAATATGTTAGGCAAAGTTACAGTAACAGATATGCTAAGATATGAATTAGCAGATATGCTAAGATATGAATTTATCTATACACAATCTATGCAATAGAGGCAGTAAGATATGTCTAGATTACGAATGATAAGCAAGTGATTCCCTAAGAATGATAAGCAGGAAAATTTTTGACACGAAGTGATAAGCAAAACTTTTGACATGCAGACACGGTCGAAGTCCAGACTCACTAATGCATCCTAACGACTTATCAGTTAGAGATACAAATGCAGACCTGGTTCGCTAAGACCACCGCTCTGATACTAACTGAAAGGACCCGTCCTAATCCATCCGGACGAAGTCCATATCGATTATAAACGATTCACAATAGTTGATTACATCGCGAGGTACTTGACCTCTATATGATACATTTTACAAACATTGCATTCGTTTTTGAAAAGACAATCTTTCATTACATCGAAAGTTGACGACATGCATACCATTTCATAATATATCTAACTATATTTGACTTAATAATATTCTTGATGAACTCGACGACTCGAATGCAACGTCTTTTGAAATATGTCATGTATGACTCCAAGTAATGTCTCTAAAATGAGCAAATGCATAGCGGAAGATTTCTTTCAAACCTGAGAATAAACATGCTTTCAAGTGTCAACCAAAAGGTTGGTGAGTTCACTAGTTTAACATAAATAATCATTTCATAAATTTAATAGACCACAAGATTTCATATTTCCGTTTCTCATAAACATACGTCCCATACATAGAGACAAAAAAATATCATTCATATGGATTGAACACCTGGTAACCGACATTCACAATATACATATAATAATATCCCCATCATTCCGGGATCCTCCTTCGGACATGATATAAATTTCGAAGTACTAAAGCATCCGGTACTTTGGATGGGGCTTGTTGGGCCCGATAGATCTATCTTTAGAGTTCGCGTCAATTAGGGTGTCTGTTCCCTAATTCTTAGATTACCAGACTATATAAAAAGGGGCATATTCGATTTCGATAATTCAACCATATAATGTAGTTTCGATTACTTGTGTCTATTTCGTAAAACATTTATAAAAATTGCGCATGTATTCTCAGCCCAAAATGTAATGAGTAAAAAGGGAGCGAATGAACTCACCTAATGTATTTTGTAGTAAAAATACATAGAACGACATTGAACGAGTATAGGGTTGACCTCGGATTCATGAACCTATATTATTCATATATATATATATATATATATATATATATATTAAAACATATAATCGTATTCGAACAAGTTTATATATTATATCTTCAATTATATATATACCTATTTAGTTTGTGTCTATATTCAAAATGTTTAATATCTACATATTTAGTTATATTTATATACTTATATATATATATATAGTTAGTATTATATAAAAATATCCTTAGTTTGTTATATATGAGTATTTATATAAATAATGTTATTATGTTCGATATGTAGGTATATAAACTATTAATACCATATATATGTTAGGACAATATATTTATCTGTAACAAAAATGATAGTTTTGAAAATAACGATTTACCAATAATAATAACTTTCTTGATAATGATAATACTAATAATAATAACGATATTGTAAAAAAATACTTATTTTAATAATAGGAGTAATATTAATAATTACGAAAGTGATATTAATACTAATATTAGTGAAACTAGTTATAACTTGTATTACTTTTATACTAACAATAATAATAATAATAATTATTATAATCGTAATTATAATAATAGTACTTAAAATGATAAGTTAGTAATCATAATAATAATAGTATTATTCATAGTTGTGTCTATAATCATAATACTAATAATAAATGATAACGTCAGTAATGATTTTATTACTAATACTTTTGTTAATAATAAAAATATTCTAATACTTATATAATGATACTAAATAATAAATTGTTTTATTTTAATAATAATAATAATACTAATACCTCTATTAACAATAATAATAATGGTAATAATATTAAATATATTTATTTATTCAACTACTAATATTAATCTTGGAAATGATAATATTAGTTACAAATATGATATTAATGATAATTAATATAAATAACTACCTTTAAAAACGAGTTGTAAAAAGAATTGCCTCCGCCTAGACTCGAACCTCCGACCTCTCGCATACCCGAATACGCCTTATCCATTCAGGCTGTGGCATGTTTTCTGTTTTATACCCCCATTTTTATGTACATAACTCGTAATTTATATGTCCTTGTTTTATCTTCTACCTCAAACCGTTGGACGACCAGTGAATCAAATCAATTATATAATGAATGAGTTTTAGGACACAATACAATTCATAAGCACTCTTAACTGTTATCTCAAACTAATATTACTGAAAAAAAACAGCCCAAGAATAGCTGCTATGTCAGCGACGGTTTAAAAAAAATAAATCGACTTTTGATTTCTGTGATGTTTTAGACAAATGTTCCAACACGAAAGAGACTCTAAATCGTTCATGTAAACTACCTGATTCATCAATTTGATCTAAAATTTCAAAAATAAATTCGAATTTACCCAAGAACAAATTCTTTGACTTTTTAATTTAAAAGTTTGACTCTCAAATTAAGACTCAGTTTGAGGAATTGGAGTTTGAAAGTTTGCAGAGAGATTGAGTAATATAATCCTAACGAAACCTCATTTATACTTTTTGAATTTAATTTAGAAATTGAGCTTTTGATAAAATGACTAAAGAACAGAGGTATCGTAGTGTTTTTCTTTACAAATTGGGTTTTTGATTTTTAATAAACTGACCTGAATTGCAGTAGAAGACGTATAAAGCATGATTGAAACTTAATGCATCAGTTATAATTTGTCACTATCATTTGTATATGATAAATGAATTTGGCGTTTAACAAAAAGAAAGACAGGAACAAAAATAAGTAGGGTTTGACTATGACCTCAAACAAATTCGTACGATTTGATACAGGTGATAAATATTCGGTTGATTTTCAAAATCAAACAACTGATATGTAGGGTAAGCAGAAGAGCAAAAGCTGATAGTTAAGTATAATAGAATACTTGTATTCATAGTGATTTTATAAATTATAATTACTATTAATAATTAATAAATATTTTAATAATAATAATAATAATACTAATAATCATAATTATTTATGATAATAATAATAATAATTGTTACTACTAATATTAATAATGATTTTAATAAGTTTAGTAAAAATAATGATATTAATGATACAAATAACAATTTGCATAATAATACTAATAATACTTAATAATTATACCTAGTAATAACTATAATGATAATAGTATTATTTATAATAATGATAGTAATAATAATAATAACACTAAATAATAATATCAACAATTAATACAATGCTAATGATAATAATATCTAATAATACAAGTGTTATATATACTTATTTATTTACCCTCAATTGTTCGTGAATCGACGGGAATGGTCAAAAGGACAAACGTATTCATGTAAGTTGTTCCAAAGTTTTCGAGACTCAACATTACAGACTTTATTTATCGTGTCGAAATCATATAAGATTAAGTTTAAATTTGGTCGGAAATTCTCGGGTCGTCACAGTACCTACCCGTTAAAGAAATTTCGTCCCGAAATTTGAGTGAGGTGGTCATGGTTAACAATAAAATTGTTTTCATGACGAATATGAGTTGATAAATTGAGTTTTATCATTATGGAGTAATACAGATAAAACAATTCAATTATTCGAAGAGTACGAATGAAACTTATCATAAGAGAGGTCTCAACGGCATCGTCCATCTCCGCCCAAAAACTCGCCCAAATTTTTAGTCGTTAGTAAAAAAAATTCCAATGGCTATCCCAACGGCTACTATTACATTATATAAACACCAACCATAGACTTCATTTTATACACTCAAACATATATTTCTTTTATATTTCCACCTTTCTTAAAATCAAAATCAAACACTCCCAAACTGTAAAATGTTAACACTTCCCCCAATGATTGTTTCAATCGATGTTCATTACGGAGGTGATTTCTTAATCAGATGAAGGGATATGAGTGGGGCGACAGTATTTCGTTTGAAGATATTGACATTCGTGATGTTGGTTTACAAGACTTGCTATCCTTTCTGAAGGAAAAAGTTCCGTGTGAATTCACGTCCGTGTTCTTTTATAAAGACAATTATGATGCGGATTGTAGGGCAAGTTTTCTGTGTACCGACGATCAATGGTACTTTATAAAAGATACCATTGAAGATCGCGGTAAACGCATTTCTTTGTATGCAGTTCTTGAAGATGAAGAGACGTTGGGTTATCGTTACCTCGATGAATTAGCTGAAGCAGCAGTTGAGGCATCAAGAGAAATACCGATGTCTCCAGAGTACCTCACGGATGGTGAAATGACTGGTGAACGCTACTTTGCAGATGACAATTGACGACGACGAGTAGTTTGATTGTAATCTTTTAATTTTTAATTGTCGTGATGTTTTAATTTTTAATTATTGTAATTTCAGTGTTGTTGTCGAGTTTTATTTCTTCCTTTATGTTTCGGAGCTCTTCGTCTTTTTATTCTCCTCTCGATTTCTAGTAAAACGAGTAATGGTCTAGAATTTGTAAGTATGGTGTTTCAAATGAATTTAATGTTATAATCAAGAAAGAACGTAATAGCACGATTTGATTCGTCAAATTACCAGAATCATTGAGAATAGAGCTATCAAGAATATACTTTCTTGATATGTTCAGAAGTTAATTAGAATGAAAGAGTTATGTAACATGACACATGACGGTGGTATGATCTACTGTGAACCATCATGTCCCATTAGAACTCAGCATGACTTACTGTAATATAATCACGTTGATCAAGTGTCATTATATTATACTAACTCATGCATCAGTTCCGAACATTACTTCAATAACATTCATATTTTAAGCTCGAAAGTTTAGAGAATATAGAAACTAACAGTTTCTATATGATGTAACACTGATAGCACGAAGAGATAAATGATTTCAAATAAGAATAATTATGAAAATATCTTCAGAAATATGGAGGATATTTAAAATGAAAGATATGATGATACCTTGGAATTTCTAATATCGAAGGATGATGAAGAAGATTTATCCGTAAGGGTTTAGATTCGGAAGCAAGGTATTAGCTAAAGATTTCATCAGAAATAGAAACATTTGGATTCTTTGAAGTCAAACTTATTCTTTGTGATTTGTCCATGGCTTCCTTCATAGTTTCGCATAATCCGCCTTTCGGTAATAGATTTTCTATTGAATGTTTCCAATATAATGATACACAGGAAGCACGAAGAGGTATATAATTTCAGATGAGAATATTTACGAAAATATCCTCAGAAATATCGAAGATATTGATGATGATATTTTTGGAATTTCTAAGTTCGATGGTTGATAGATAAAGATTTTCCGTAAAATTTTAACATGACTTCGGAGCAAGATATTCTCTACAGATTTCAACGGATCCAGAATTACCTGGATTCTTTGAATATAGGGTATGGTCCTTGTATTTGTCCTTGGTTTCCTTCTTGGTTAGCTCAATCCGTTTTCCAATTCCAACTTTTCTAAGCTTTTCCAACATGCTATTCTTTATCATCAAACTTCCGATGATTAAGGTCGTTTACGGTTGTCTATAGTTTCTGCTGCTTCATTCAGCTTTTTTTTTTTTAACATTCAGAGTATTGATTTGTGACTAAGTGTTTTTCAGAATTCTAGAAGGAGAGATCATAATTCTAAGAGATAAATGTCATACATATAACTGTTGATGTAGATATGCTGTGAGTTTTCAAAGTACTGATTGCTGATTCCCGGTAATTGGTATGGCAGTTCTCGTTACAAGATACGGATGAGTATATGATAGGGTTTCAATGAATAAATATAATGATTTGTCAGAGAGATTTAAGCCAAGAAGTAACGAGGTTGCTGGTATGTCTGCTGATAATATGGTGGAATATAAAAGAATTCTCTGGTATCAAAAGGGTAATCGTATATATCAGGATTATAGTAAGGCTACTTCGAATGAAAAGTCGAAGTTGACTTGTTGGAGCTGTGACAAAATTGGCTACCTTGAAAAGTGATCGCAAAGTTATTTTTGCTAATAAATGCCAAAGGATCTGACGCGGCTACGTGTTAAACTTTTACTCAGTTGCCGAGTGTTTCTCAGGTGCATAACCATATGCGTAAATTTTTCCTTCCGTAGATGAAATTCGGTTGGTTCATCCTCTCGTTTGAGGTGTTTTCAGGAATTATGACAGGTTTGAATGCAGATCGTAATCGTCAAGATACAAATGTGGTTTAAGATGAAATCAAGTGGCAAACTTGAAGAATTGTTTAGTTTCATATGTTATAGTCAATATTTTAATTCATTTTAATTGTCCAATGTTGATAGTCTTCAGTTGATAGTCCACAGTTAGCAGTGTACAAATAATAATTCATATATAGTTTACTATATAATATTCGAATTAATTAATACGTATCGTGACCCGTGTACATGTCTCAGACTCGATCACAACTCAAACTATATATATTATTGTAGAATCAACCTCAACCATGTATAGCTAACTCCCGCATTACTGCATATAGAGTGTCTATGGTTATTCCAAATAATATATATAGATGGGTCGATATGATATGTCAAAACCTTGTATACGTGTCCTGACATTTAATGTGCGTAAAAATAAATAACAAAATTTAAATGACGATAAATAAAGTGCGTAAAGTAAATAACAGAAATTAAATGACGATAAATAAAATTGCGATAATTAAATTGCGATAAATAAAATGTAATCAGTTAGCTAGGAACAGTTAGCTGGAACCAGTTAGCGTGGATTCTTAACAATATTTCTCATAGTTAATTTGTTTGTTTCTAACAAATTTTATTTTGTCCAATGTTTTCTTCATTATGCCACTTGTTGGATTATGATAAATCAAAATCTAAATATGAAATTGGATGAATATGGTTATTCTGTGGTGAACGGATTTGTATATCGGTGGATGTAAGTAGAATAGTATATGACTGTTGAAACAGATTCGAAGAACGTACAATGTAACTTATTAATGTGAAATTTAAATATTCCTCGGGTATTACCTACCCGTTAAAATATTTTCACCATTAACAGTTTGTACAAGAGAATTTTTAATTACAATCTTTATGAAAACATATATACATATATATTTTCTTCATATGTATTCATGGATTTAATGAGTTAATATGATATTAAGCTCCTTTGCTTTTCGGTTGGGACTAGAATAAATAATCTCTTAAAACTTTAGAGATTACATATTCGCCATGTCGAACGAAGATAAATGAGGTAGAACGATACTTAGAACGGAGATCATACTCAAAGTACAGATGATGATATTGAAGCATGGATTGTTGATGGTACTGGTGCTGTTACTAATGATACTGTTGGTGCCAATGATGTTGCTGAAGCTGGTAGATTTTACACCATATTCTCCAAATTGATTACTCGAGCGCGAAGTTCACTAACTTCTTCTATTATTCCGGGATGATTGTCGGTTAGAACGAGCTGATGAATAAGGTTCAGAATTGTGGATAGAATATAATCTTGTCGAGTTACCCTGGAAATGAGACTGAAAATGGTGTCTCGAACAGGTTCGTCGGTAAACGCTGCAGATTCATTGTCAAGAGGTGAATTCGGTTTGTGGAAGGGATTGCCTTCTGCGCGTCTCCATTGATTAAGTCAACTACGAATCCATCAGATACATTGGGGTTGGATGATTGGTTGATTCATTCTGGTGACGTTGCTTCCGAAGCTTAGATGACTATCCGTTCGGAATAACTGTAGGGATAACTATCGGAATAGCTGTCGGAATTCGAGGGACTCGAACTAGTTGAAGGATTCATCTCGTACGATCAGATGAAGGATTTTCGATAAGAAATAGATTATAGGATGTAGATTAGTACCCTGCAATATATAATTTACATATGCATATATAATACTAAAATCCCATAAGTTACGGAGGAATCTACGGAATATGTTAGGCATAGTTACAGTAACAGATATGCTAAGATATGAATTAGCAGATACGCTAAGATATGAATTTATCTATACACAGTCTATGAAATAGAGGCAGTAAGATATGTCTAGATTACGAATGATAAGCAAGTGATTCCCTAAGAATGATAAGCAGGAAAATTTTCGACACGAAGTGATAAGCAAAACTTTTGACATGCAGACACGGTCGAAGTCCAGACTCACTAATGCATCCTAACAACTTATCAGTTAGACATACAAATGCAGACCTGGTTCGCTAAGACCACCGCTCTGATACCAACTGAAAGGACCCATCCTAATCCATCCGGACGAAGTCCATATCGATTATAAACGATTCACAACAGTTGATTACATCGCGAGGTACATGACCTCTATATGATACATTTTACAAACATTGCATTCGTTTTTGAAAAGACAATCTTTCATTACATCGAAAGTTGACGACATGCATACCATTTCATAATATATCTAACTATATTTGACTTAATAATATTCTTGATGAACTCGACGACTCGAATGCAACGTCTTTTGAAATATGTCATGTATGACTCCAAGTAATGTCTCTAAAATGAGCAAATGCACAGCGGAAGATTTCTTTCAAACCTGAGAATAAACATGCTTTCAAGTGTCAATCAAAAGGTTGGTGAGTTCATTAGTTTAACATAAATAATCATTTCATAAATTTAATAGACCACAAGATTTCATATTTCCGTTTCTCATAAACATACGTCCCATACATAGAGACAAAAAAAATATCATTCATATGGATTGAACACCTGGTAACCGACATTCACAATATACATATAAGAATATCCCCATCATTCCGGGATCCTCCTTCGAACATGATATAAATTTCGAAGTACTAAAGCATCCGGTACTTTGGATGGGGCTTGTTGGGCCCGATAGATCTATCTTTAGAGTTCGCGTCAATTAGGGTGTCTGTTCCCTAATTCTTAGATTACCAGACTATATAAAAAGGGGCATATTCGATTTCGATAATTCAACCATATAATGTAGTTTCGATTACTTGTGTCTATTTCGTAAAACATTTATAAAAATTGCGCATGTATTCTCAGCCCAAAATGTAATGAGTAAAAAGGGAGCGAATGAACTCACCTAATGTATTTTGTAGTAAAAATACATAGAACGACATTGAACGAGTATAGGGTTGACCTCGGATTCACGAACCTATATTATTCATATATATATTAAAACATATAATCGTATTCGAACAAGTTTATATATTATATCTTCAATTATATATATACCTATTTAGTTTGTGTCTATATTCAAAATGTTTAATATCTACATATTTAGTTATATTTATATACTTATATATATATTGTTAGTATTATATAAAAATATCCTTAGTTTGTTATATATGAGTATTTATATAAATAATGTTATTATGTTCGATATGTAGGTATATAAACTATTAATACCATATATATGTAAGGACAAAATATTTATCTGTAACAAAAATGATAGTTTTGAAAATAACGATTTACCAATAATAATAACTTTCTTGATAATGATAATACTAATAATAATAACGATATTGTAAAAAAAATACTTATTTTAATAATAGGAGTAATATTAATAATTACGAAAGTGATATTAATACTAATATTAGTGAAACTAGTTATAACTTGTATTACTTTTATACTAACAATAATAATAATAATTATTATAATCGTAATTATAATAATAGTACTTAAAATGATAAGTTAGTAATCATAATAATAATAATATTATTCATAGTTGTGTCTATAATCATAATACTAATAATAAATGATAACGTCAGTAATGATTTTATTACTAATACTTTTGTTAATAATAAAAATATTCTAATACTTATATAATGATACTAAATAATAAATTGTTTTATTTTAATAATAATAATAAATAATACTAATACCTCTATTTACAATAATAATAATGGTAATAATATTAAATATATTTATTTATTCAACTACTAATATTAATCTTGGAAATGATAATATTAGTTACAAATATGATATTAATGATAATTAATATAAATAACTACCTTTAAAAACGAGTTGTAAAAAGAATTGCCTCCGCCTAGACTCGAACCTTCAACCTCTCGCATACCCGAATACGCCTTATCCATTCAGGCTGTGGCCTGTTTTCTGTTTTATACCCCCATCTTTATGTATATAACTCGTAATTTATATGTCCTTATTTTATCTTCTACCTCAAACCGTTGGACGACCAGTGAATCAAATCAATTATATAATGAATGAGTTTTAGGACACAATACAATTCATAAGCACTCTTAACTGTTATCTCAAACTAATATTACTGGAAAAAAAAACAGCCCAAGAATAGCTGCTATGTCAGCGACGGTTTAAAAAAAATAAATCGACTTTTGATTTCTGTGATGTTTTAGACAAATGTTCCAACATGAAAGAGACTCTTAAATCGTTCATGTAAACTACCTGATTCATCAATTTGATCTAAAATTTCAAAATAAATTCGAATTTACCCAAGAACAAATTCTTTGACTTTTTAATTTAAAAGTTTGACTCTCAAATTAAGACTCAGTTTGAGGAATTGGAGTTTGAAAGTTTGCAGAGAGATTGAGTAATATAATCCTAACGAAACCTCATTTATACTTTTTAAATTTAATTTAGAAATTGAGCTTTTGATAAAATGACTAAAGAACAGAGGTGTCGTAGTGTTTTTCTTTACAAATTGGGTTTTTGATTTTTAATAAACTGACCTGAATTGCAGTAGAAGACGTATAAAGCATGATTGAAACTTAATGCATCAGTTATAATTTGTCACTATCATTTGTATCAGATAAATGAATTTGGCGTTTAACAAAAAGAAAGACAGGAACAAAAATAAGTAGGGTTTGACTATGACCTCAAACAAATTCGTACGATTTGATACAGGTGATAAATATTCGGTTGATTTTCAAAATCAAACAACTGATATGTAGGGTAAGCAGAAGAGCAAAAGCTGATAGTTAAGTATAACAGAATACTTGTATTCATAGTGATTTTATAAATTATAATTACTATTAATAATTAATAAATATTTTAATAATAATAATAATAATACTAATAATCATAATTATTTATGATAATAATAATAATAATTGTTACTACTAATATTAATAATGATTTTAATAAGTTTAGTAAAAATAATGATATTAATGATACAAATAACAATTTGCATAATAATACTAATAATACTTAATAATTATACCTAGTAATAACTATAATGATAATAGTATTATTTATAATAATGATAGTAATAATAATAATAACACTAAATAATAATATCAACAATTAATACAATGCTAATGATAATAATATCTAATAATACAAGTGTTATAAAGGTATAACAAGTTATATGTATTCTATTTTCATGTTAGAATAATGATATTAATAATACTATTATTGATAATAACAATAAAAGTAGTAATAATATTATACAAATATATTTTTAACTTGTAATTACATTTAATATATTAATGTTACAGTTTATTAATTATATCATATTTACAATTATATATATTATAAAATAACTTATATTGAATACTAAATCCTTATAAATTTTATATATCTTACATTATATATAATACTACATATGTATAACATTTATGTATATATAATTAGTTTTATTTTAATTATTTTATATTCTATTTTACATTGTTAATTTTAATGTTTATATTATATTTTATTATTTCCAATTATTATTATATATATACATACATTTATATATACTTATTTATTTACCCTCAATTGTTCGTGAATCGACGGGAATGGTCAAAAGGACAAACGTATTCATGTAAGCTGTTCCAAAGTTTTCGAGACTCAACATTACAGACTTTATTTATCGTGTCGAAATCATATAAGATTAAGTTTAAATTTGGTCAGAAATTCCCAGGTCGTCACAAGTAATAGGTAATAAAGTTTGTGATACCTCTGGAAAGAAGAAGAAGAATAAGAAAGTGCAAGAAATAAAAACCATAAAGATAAACCCGGTGAAGACAGTTCCACCAAAACCTCCACCCAGGTTGGGTGATCCGGGTGAATTTATTGTTCCTTGTCTACTTAGTGATTGTGTCATGTATGATGCACTAGCAGATTTAGGTGCGAGTGTGAGTGTTATGCCTCTTTCATTATATAAGAGATTAGGAGTAGGTGTGTTAAGTCCAACAGAGATGAGTGTCCGACTCTTTGATCAAACCATTAGGCACCCAGTTGGAATTGCTGACAACCTACCCATTCAAGTGGGTAATTTAACCTTTTTAGTCGAATTCATTGTCATTGACATAGAAGAGGACTCAAACATTCCTCTAATTTTAGGTCGACCATTCTTAGCGTCCACCGGGGCGTTATTTGATGTAAGAGAAGGTAGAATGACACTTAGTAATGATGAAAAATCGATCACCTTTGTGAGTCGAAAGTCTAAATCTCCACCAACCAAAACCGTTGAACCAACAAAAACGATTGGTAAGAACCACATTGTTTTACCAACTCCAACGGTAGTGCTTGTAGTGACCCAAACTTTTCCATGTTTTTATATATTAAATGAAATTGATATTTACATGATTAAATGTTTCCAACATGTTAAGAAATCAAACTTGTTAAGACTTGATTAATTGAAATAGGTTTCATATAGACAATTGACCACCTAAGTTGACCGGCGATTCACGAACGTTAAAACTTGTAAAAACTATATGATGACATATATATGGATATATATATATAGTTAACATGATATTATGATAAGTAAACATATCATTAAGTATATTAACAATGAACTACATATTTAAAAACAAGACTACTAACTTAATGATTTTGAAACGAGACATATATGTAACGATTATCGTTGTAACGACATTTAATGTATATATATCATATTAAGATATATTAATACATCATGATATCATGATAATGTAATAATTTAACATCTCATTTGATTTAATAAACAATGGGTTAACAACATTTAACAAGATCGTTAACCTAAAGGTTTCAAAACAACACTTATATGTAACGACTAACGATGACTTAACGACTCAGTTAAAATGTATATACATGTAGTGTTTTAATATGTATTCATACACTTTTGAAATACTTCAAGATACTTATCAAAATACTTCTACTTAACAAAAATGCTTACAATTACATCCTCGTTCAGTTTCATCAACAATTCTACTCGTATGCACCCGTATTCGTACTCGTACAATACACAGCTTTTAGATGTATGTACTATTGGTATATACACTCCAATGATTAGCTCTTAACAGCCCATGTGAGTCACCTAACACATGTTGGAACCATCATTTGGCAACTAGCATAAAATATCTCATAAAATTACAAAAATATGAGTAATCATTCATGACTTATTTACATGTAAACAAAATTACACATCCTTTATATCTAATCCATATACCAACGACCAAAAACACCTACAAACACTTTAATTCTTCAATTTTCTTCATCTAATTAATCTCTCTCAAGTTCTATCTTCAAGTTCTAAGTGTTCTTCATAAATTCTACAAGTTCTAGTTTCATAAAATCAAGAATACTTCCAAGTTTGCTAGCTTACTTCCAATCTTGTAGAGTGATCATCCAACCTCAAGAAATCTTTATTATTTACAGTAAGATATCTTTCTAATATAAGGTAATACTCATATTCAAAGTTTGATTCAATTTCTATAACTATAACATTCTTATTTCGAGTGAAAATCTTACTTGAACTTGTTTTCGTGTCATGATTCTGCTTCAAGAACTTTCAAGCCATCCAAGGATCCTTTGAAGCTAGATCCATTTTTCTCATTTCCAGTAGCTTTATCCAGAAAACTTGAGGTAGTAATGATGTTCATAACATCATTCGATTCATACATATAAAGCTATCTTATTCGAAGGTTTAAACTTGTAATCACTAGAACATAGTTTAGTTAATTCTAAACTTGTTCGCAAACAAAAGTTAATCCTTCTAACTTGACTTTTAAAATCAACTAAACACATGTTCTATATCTATATGATATGCTAACTTAATGATTTAAAACCTGGAAACACGAAGAACACTGTAAAACCGGACATACGCCGTCGTAGTAACACCGCGGGCTGTTTTGGGTTAGTTAATTAAAAACTATGATAAACTTTGATTTAAAAGTTGTTCTTATGGGAAAATGATTTTTCTTATTAACATGAAACTATATGCAAAAATCATGGTTAAACTCAAAGTGGAAGTATGTTTTCTAAAATGGTCATCTAGACGTCGTTCTTTCGACTGAAATGACTACCTTTATAAAAATGACTTGTAACTTATATTTGTGACTATAAACCTATACTTTTTATGTTTAGATTCATAAAATAGAGTTCAATATGAAACCATAGCAATTTGATTCACCCAAAACGGATTTAAAATGAAGAAGTTATGGGTAAAACAAGATTGGATAATTTTTCTTGTTGTAGCAACGTGAAAATTGGTAACAAATCTATATTAATCATATCCTAGCTAACTTATATTGTATTATACATGTATTCTAATATATTATATAATCTTGGGATACCATAGACATGTATGCAAATGTTTTGACATATCATATCGACCCATGTGTATATATTATTTGGAACAACCATAGACACTCTATATGCAGTAATGTGGGAGTTAGCTATACAGGGTTGAGGTTGATTCCAAAAATATATATACTTTGAGTTGTGATCTAGCCTGAGACGTGTATACACTGGGTCGTGGATTGATTTAAGATAATATATATCAATTTTTTTCTGTACATCTAACGTTGGACAACTAGTTGTAGGTTACTAACGAGGACAGCTGACTTAATAAACTTAAAACATCAAAATGTATTAAAAGTGTTGTAAATATATTTTGAATATACTTTGATATATATGTACATATTTGTTATAGGTTCATGAATCGACCAGTGGCCAAGTCTTACTTCCCGACGAAGAAAAATCTGTGAAAGTGAGTTATAGTCCCACTTTTAAAATCTAATATTTTTGGGATGAGAATACATGCAGGTTTTATAAATGATTTACAAAATAGACACAAGTACGTGAAACTACATTCTATGGTTGAATTATCGAAATTGAATATGCCCCTTTTTATTAAGTCTGGTAATCTAAGAATTAGGGAACATACACCCTAATTGACGCGAACTCTAAAACTAGATCTATTGGGCCTAACAAACCCCATCCAAAGTACCGGATGCTTTAGTACTTCAAAATTTATATCATATCCGAAGGGTGTCCCGGAATGATGGGGATATTCTTATATATGCATCTTGTTAATGTCGGTTACCAGGTGTTCACCATATGAATGATTTTTATCTCTATGTATGGGATGTATATTGAAATATGAAATCTTGTGGTCTATTGTTACAATTTGATATATATAGGTTAAACCTATAGCTCACCAATATTTTTGTTGACGTTTAAAGCATGTTTATTCTCAGGTGAATATTAAGAGCTTCCGCTGTTGCATACTAAAATAAGGACAAGATTTGGAGTCCATGTTTGTATGATATTATGTAAAAACTGCATTCAAGAAACATATGTCGATGTAATATATTTCTATTGTAAACCATTATGTAATGGTCGTGTGTAAACAGTATATTTTAGATTATCATTATTTGATAATCTACGTAATGCTTTTGAAACCTTTATTGATAAAATAAAGGTTATGGTTGTTTTAAAAATGAATACAGTCTTTGAAAAACGTCTCATATAGAGGTCAAAACCTCGCAATGAAATCAATTAATATGGAACGTTTATAATCAATATGAACGGGACATTTCAGTTGGTATCCGAGCGTTGGTCTTAGAGAACCGGAAAATTTGCATTAGTGTGTCTTATCGAGTTTGTTAGGATGCATTAGTGAGTCTGGACTTCGACCGTGTTTTCTTTAAAAATGATTGCTTAACATTTTTATTGGAAACTATATATTTTTAACATGTGAATATTATGTGATATATTAATCTCTTAACGTGTTTGATATTATGTGATAGATGTCTACCTCTAGAACAAGTCCCATTGATTCACCTAATAATAATGAAGAGTCAAATGTAAATTGGAATGATTCGTGGACTGATTCACAAGTTCCCGAAGAGGAACAGGAAGAAGAGTCGGAACCGGAAGAAGAATCGGAACCGGAAGAAGAATCGAAACCGGAAGAAGAAATAGAACCAGTGGGGGAAATAATAAAACGGTTAAGTAGAAGAAAATCCTCAACCAACCGACCAAAGTTAATTATGGTCAATGGTGTTTCCGCCAAGGAAGCAAAGTATTGGGAGGATTACCAATTCTCCGATGAATCGGATCCCGACAAGGATTCCGATGATGTTATAGAAATTACCCCAACACAATTGATAACGTCAAAATCATACATATTTGTTGTCATTATTTCGATCCGATTTTGTATCATTTTGTATGTAATTGTTGTACTTGCGTATTGTAATAAGTTAAAATGTGTGTATAATCCGTTGCGAGTGTTGAAGCGAAGATTTATGGAAAATAGTGCTGATTTTAGAAGATTCTGCACACCTGCACGGTTTTGGCCATAACTCGGTCATACGAACTCGAAAAAGGGTGAATCCGGAGCCCAGACGTCCGTAACTCATAGCACTACAACTTTCATTTAGACATTTTCTCATTTTACTAAAGAGATACGGCGAATCTGAGGGGTGATGCGGCGCATCCATTGCCTGCCGACGGTTTTGAGTGCTAAACGAGCTGGAATCCATAGAACTTAAAGAGATGCGGCGCATCCCTTTCAGATGCGGCGCATCAGCCCCTGAATCACTATTTTACCTAACTTTTAAGCCTATTTATTGATGGTTTGTGACGACTAAGAAATTTCCGACCAAATTTAAACTTTAATCTTTATATTATTCCGACACGATAAGCAAAGTTTGTTAAGTTAAATCTCAAGAATTTTAAACTGTGTTCATACATTCATTATAACCTCGACCAAATTCCGACGATTCACGAACCGTTATATATAAATAGATATGTATATGTATATATATATTATAACTTGAGAATATTAATAAAGTATTAAACGTATAATACCTTACACGAACGTATTTGTTTCAATATGATTTTCGATGAAATTAAAAAAAAATATATTAAATGATTGAATTATCAGAAACATTGAATTATGATTACAAGTCTCTGTTGAGAGGTCCACTATGAATTGAGAAAATCTATTCCTCTTAACGATATTCAGAATAATTTGTAAAGCTATTTATAAATAAAAACAAAAAGTGTCATTTACGAAAGTTAGACAAAAGTTAGTGGAGAATTGGTTTCCATAATATTCTATTAATTTAGTTTCAAAAGTACAAAAAACGTTTTCAGTTTAAAAAGAACTTTATTATTAAAACGTATATATCTTTTATAAATATCTAGAACCACTTTTGACAACTCATTATTTAACCAGTATGATAAAGATAACGATATTTATATTTTATTTTATTAAATATATATAATGATTTAAATTAATATTATATATACTTATACGCGTATTATACGTATATAGTTTTATACTTTTAGTATACTTTAACTTTACCTTTACTTTACTTTTATTTTACTTTAACTTTAATAATTCATACTTTAATAATTCAATTTAATAATTCATACTTTAATAATTCACTTTAATAATTCATACTTTAATAATTCACTTTAATAATTCACTTTAATAATTCATACTTTAATAATTCATACTTTAATAATTCACTTTAATAATTCATACTTTAATAATTTATTTTAATAATTCATTTTAATAATTCATACTTTAATAATTCACTTTAATAATTCAAAAATCTGTTATAAATAGAATTCAATAGGTTTCATTATTTCATAGAAACTTGAAAATATATTTCTCTAAACTCTCTTAATCGAATTACATATATATATTTTCTTTGTATTATTTCAAGATATTATTAGTATACATAAAATATTACGACGGAGTGCTGTCCGAGTGATTTCAAAATAGTTTTTTTGAATGAGTCGAAGCTAAGGAAATTATGGATTATAGCTATGGAGGTGATGGGTATGGTTCATGGGTATGCTCGTGAGGTCAATCTAGTGTTTATCATCTCCGTTGCGTCTACGTACTTTCCTGCAATATTGAATCTCAATATTGATACGTTCGTGAATCCGAGTCCAACCTTGCACTTGTTAAAAGACGTTATATGTATTTTTACTACGAAATACAGTATTGTGAGTTTCATTTGCTCCCTTTTATATATATTTTTGGGACTGAGAATACATGCGCTGTTTTTATAAATGTTTTATGAAATAGGCACAAGTACTAAAACTAATTCTACGTGGGTTTAAACCAGAAATATACCCTTAGCTAGGTAACATTAAACTACTTGTCTATGTACGGTAGGCGCGAATCCTAAAGATAGATCTATTGGGCCTGACAAACCCCATCCTAACTATGGGATGCTTTAGTACTTCGAGGTTATTTTAAACACACCTGATCTGGTGTACTTCAGAGGGTAAAACATGAACGTTAAGGCTTGTTACTGGGTGCCTACAACTTATAGAATACTTTTATACACTTGCGAGTGTACATATATTTATAAACGGAAATCTTGTGGTCTATTAATATATTGAAATGATTGTTATGATAAACCTATGAACTCACCAACCTTTTGGTTGACACTTTAAAGCATGTTTATTCTCAGGTATTAAAGAAATCTTCCGCTGTGCATTAGCTCATTTTAAGGATATTACTTGGAGTCATTCATGGCATATTTTGAAAGACGTTGCATTCGAGTCATTGAGTTCATCAAGATTATTATTAAGCCAATTATAGTTGGATGTATTATGAAATGGTGTGCATGCCGTCAACTTTCGTTGTAAAGAAAGTTTGTCTTTTAAAAACGAATGCAATGTTTGTAAAATGTATCATATAGAGGTCAAATACCTTGCGATGTAATCAACTATTGTGAATCGTTTATAATGTATATGATCGGGTCCTTTCAGTTGGTATCAGAGCGGTGGTCTTAGCGAACCAGGTCTGCATTAGTGTGTCTAACTGATAGTCGTTAGGATGCATTAGTGAGTCTGGACTTCGACCGTGTCTGCATGTCAAAAGTTTTGCTCATCATTTTTGTCGGAAATTATCTGCTTATCATTCTTAGTCTAGACACATCTTATTGCATTGATTGCATGAATAGTGTATAGACAAAATTCATATCTTAGCGTATCTGCTAATTCATATCTTAGCGTATCTGTTACTGTATACTTTGCCTGACATATTCCGTAAATTCCTCCGTAATCTACGAAACCTTTTGCTCTATATAATTAGAATACCACCTGATAGCCGGAAAATCATTTCATATCAAAAAATTCTTTATTCAATCGTACGAAATGGAATTCGTCATTAGTTCAAGTCCCTCGGATTCCGAAATGGAATCCCACTCAAGTTCCGAAAGCAGTGTGACCGAAATGGATCAACCAATTAGTCATCATCTATTCTGGATGAATTGGGGATGGGTTCGTAGCCTCCTTAATCATTGGAGACAAGAAAAAGGTGATCCCTTCCATCCACCACATTGCCCTCTTGGCGAAGAACCTGAAGCACTTACCGGTGAACCTATTCAAAACACCATTTTCTCTCTCATTTCCAGAGTATCTCGTCATGATTATATACTACACCAAATTCTAGATCTTATTTATCCGCTCGTCCGAACCGACAATCACCCCGGTGTAATAGAAGAAGTCAACGAGCTTCGCGCTCGGGTAGTGGCTTTGGAGAATATGGTACAAAGGTTACAAACACCAGCAGCAGCACTAACAACATAACCAGTACCACCAGCAACATCAACAGTACCATTACCACCACCAATAACAACCGCATTGCAAACCTCAACTTCACAATCTGTCCCATGAGCATCGACGTCATACGCCCTGTTGATACTAAGGAATACCACAACGATGAAGTATTGATTCATAACTTCATTGGGAAAACATTCTATGACGATTATGTAATTTCTAAAGTTTAGAAATTATCTATCCTAGCCTTAACCATAAATTAAGTGAGTTTAATTTAATATTAACTCATTAAATCAATATTACATCTGAAGAAATATACACATATATTTCCATAAAGACTGTAATAAAATTATTTTGTACAAAATATTAATTGTGACAATTTTTTTTAACGGGTAGGTAATACCCGAGAGATATATAAATTCACAATTAATATGTTACATTCTTCGAATCTGATTCAGCAAATCATCCATTATACTCCCTACTTTCACAACAATATACATTCTTTTATAGAAATCAAAACAACCATACTCATTCAAAAATCTAATTACATATTCTGATTTTGAAATCGCTGAATTCAATTCAAGTTATAACCGGTATCATCACTCTTAGATTCTTACATCTTTCAAAGCTATACTTTAACTTCAAAACTGTGTTAGAACATCGTATGTATATTAACAATTATAATCTGTGTTCAAGCCCTTCGAAATACCTGAAGACACTTCAAATAATGAACAATCGAGATGATGATCCAACCACATGTTATCCACAGTTACGTACCTGAAAAACTCTTGAAACTAAAGTCATAATTTAACATGTATCCATGTCAGACCTTTTGGCATTTACTAGCTAAAATAACTTTTCAATCCCTTCTAAAAATAGACGGTTTTGTCACAGCTCCAGCAAACCAACTTCAATTGTTCAATCGAATAAGCCTTATTATAATGATTACCTCTTCATCAATATTACCGGGGAACCTTTCATATCTCGCCACATTAGCAGTAAACGTATTAATAACTTCATTGATCTTTGACTTTCCGAAAAATCTTTATTTTTATCAAAACCCCATCATTTACTCATCTGCATCTTGTAACGAGAATTGCCATACGAATCATCGGAAATTAGCAATCAGCATTTTGAAATCTCGCAGCATGTCTACGCTAACAATTATATGTGTCTATCTTCTGAACTTATATACTTTGAATGTGAAGTTTCTGAAAAACACCCTAAACTGCGAACTAGTTCTCGAAATACTGATGAAGTAGCAAAAACTATAAACGACCTTAACAGTAAAAAGTTTGATGATAAAGAGTAGTGTGTTGGCAAAGCTCAGAAAAAGAGAATATTTGGTACTAAAAAATACGGATTGAGCAAACCATGAAGAAGGCTGTGGATAAATCACAAGGACGAAATCTACCTTCAAAGAATCCAAATGATTCCATGTCTGCTGAAGTCATTATCGAATACCTTGCTCCTGACTCTAAACCCTTACGGACAATATTCTTCATCATCCTCTGATATTAGAAATTTTAAGATATCATCGTATCTTTCATTATAAATATCCTCCATATTTCTGAAGATATTTCCATAATTATTCTTATCTGAAATCATTTACCTCTTCGTGCTGTCTGTATTACATCATAAAAGAAACTATTTTAGTTTCTAAATTCTGAAACTTTCGAATTTAAAATAGGAATATTTTTGAAGTAGTGTTGTGAACTGAAGCATGAACTAGTATAATATAATGACACTTGATCAACGTGATTATATTACAGTAAGTCATGCTGAGTTTCTAAATGGAACGTGATGATTCACAGATCATAACGTCATCATGTGCTATGTTATACGACTCTTGTATTCTCTTTAACCTCTAAAATATCAAGAAAATATTTCTTGATGATTCGGCCTTTTTCGAGGTATTCTAGTAATTTGACAAGTCAAGATCGTGCCATTACAACTTCCTTCTTAGAACATTAGCAATGTTCATTCTGAAATTCATATATGCGAATTCTGGACCATTACAAGCGGTGCTTAATCGCAAGAAGAAGAAACGAAAGGACAAAACTCCGAAATAGAAATTGGAGTATAAATCGCAGCAAATAAAAGAGAGCATTAATTGGGGATGACAATGATTATACAAGAAGCAAGGACTTTGAAATATAAGGTGTGAGGACTAAAAACACTATAAAACCAAGAGTATAGTAGAAGTAAATAGATTCTTTCGGAGGCAGATGAAAAAGAAGAGCGACAGATATGAAAGTGAGGAGTATATCAAGAATCAGCACTGGATGAAGCATATTGACAAATACTTTAAAATATGAGTTGAGAAGGTGTGAGTTGTAAGAAAACAAATGAGGTGGATTTATAGTGAAATATCCGACAGAGAAATCAAAATGGATTATCGCATTAATTCGAAGAGGATCATAATTTCCTTAATCGCCGAATAATCAAATCCAATATAGATTACAAAGATTTTCTTTTCGGAGATCAATCGTGATGACGTCAAAAGATACGACGAATCACTATTATCTTATTTCATTCATTTACGATAACTTCACTCACACGTTTCGATTAATCGAATTATTTTATCCATTCTTCTTGAACATGATAAAACTCTATAATCATTATAATAACATTCTCATTGTTAGTCATGACGACCTCTATCAAATTTCGGGGACGAAATTTCTTTAACGGGTAGGTACTGTGACGACCCGGAAATTTCTGACCAAATTTAAACTTTAATCTTTATATTATTCCGACACGATAAGCAAAGTTTGTTAAGTTAAATTTCAAGAATTTTAAACTGTGTTCATACATTCATTATAACCTCGACCAAATTCCGACGATTCAAAAACCGTTATATATAAATAGATATGTATATGTATATATATATTATAACTTGAGAATATTAATAAAGTATTAAACGTATAATACCTTACACGAACGTATTTGTTTCAATATGATTTTCGATGAAATAAAAAAAAATATATTAAATGATTGAATTATCAGAAACATTGAATTATGATTACAAGTCTCTGTTGAGAGGTCCACTATGATTTGAGAAAATCTATTCCTCTTAACGATATTCAGAATAATTTGTAAAGCTATTTATAAATAAAAACAAAAAGTGTCATTTACGAAAGTTAGACAAAAGTTAGTGGAGAATTGGTTTCCATAATATTCTATTAATTTAGTTTCAAAAGTACAAAAAACGTTTTCAGTTTAAAAAGAACTTTATTATTAAAACGTATATATCTTTTATAAATATCTAGAACCACTTTTGACAACTCATTACTTAACCAGTATAATAAAGATAACGATATTTATATTTTATTTTATTAAATATATATAATGATTTAAATTAATATTATATATACTTATACGCGTATTATACGTATATAGTTTTATACTTTTACTATACTTTAACTTTACCTTTACTTTACTTTTATTTTACTTTAACTTTAATAATTCATACTTTAATAATTCAATTTAATAATTCATACTTTAATAATTCACTTTAATAATTCATACTTTAATAATTCACTTTAATAATTCACTTTAATAATTCATACTTTAATAATTCACTTTAATAATTCATACCTTAATAATTCATACTTTAATAATTCACTTTAATAATTCAAAAATCTGTTATAAATAGAATTCAATAGGTTTCATTATTTCATAGAAACTTGAAAATATATTTCTCTAAACTCTCTCAATCGAATTACATATATATATTTTCTTTGTATTATTTCAAGATATTATTAGTATACATAAAATATTACGACGGAGTGCTGTCCGAGTGATTTCAAAATAATTTTTTTGAATGAGTCGAAGCTAAGGAAATTATGGGTTATAGCTATGGAGGTGATGGGTATGGTTCATGGGTATGCTCCTGAGGTCAATCTAGTGTTTATCATCTCCGTTGCGTCTACGTACTTTCCTGCAATATTGAATCTCAATATTGATACGTTCGTGAATCCGAGTCCAACCTTGCACTTGTTAAAAGACGTTATATGTATTTTTACTACGAAATACAGTATTGTGAGTTTCATTTGCTCCCTTTTATATATATTTTTGGGACTGAGAATACATGCGCTGTTTTTATAAATGTTTTATGAAATAGGCACAAGTACTAAAACTAATTCTACGTGGGTTTAAACCAGAAATATACCCTTAGCTTGGTAACATTAAACTACTTGTCTATGTACGGTAGGCGCGAATCCTAAAGATAGATCTATTGGGCCTGACAAACCCCATCCTGACTATGGGATGCTTTAGTACTTCGAGGTTATTTTACACACACCTGATCTGGTGTACTTCAGAGGGTAAAACATGAACGTTAAGGCTTGTTACTGGGTACCTACAACTTATAGAATACTTTTATACACTTGCGAGTGTACATATATTTATAAACGGAAATCTTGTGGTCTATTAATATATTGAAATGATTGTTATGATAAACCTATGAACTCACCAACCTTTTGGTTGACACTTTAAAGCATGTTTATTCTCAGGTATTAAAGAAATCTTCCGCTGTGCATTAGCTCATTTTAAGGATATTACTTGGAGTCATTCATGGCATATTTTGAAAGACGTTGCATTCGAGTCATTGAGTTCATCAAGATTATTATTAAGCCAATTATAGTTGGATGTATTATGAAATGGTGTGCATGCCATCAACTTTCGTTGTAAAGAAAGTTTGTCTTTTAAAAACGAATGCAATGTTTGTAAAATGTATCATATAGAGGTCAAATACCTTGTGATGTAATCAACTATTGTGAATCGTTTATAATGTATATGAACGGGTCCTTTCATGGTTAACATTCATAATCAAGGGAGAACTGAGACCAGTAAGATATATACGTAATAAAAGGCTTAAGGAAGGGTTCAAGAGCTTGTTTTGAAGGAATCTTCATTATTTCAACACCAAGATTGAATTTAGATCAGCCATCTCAATTGGTACTCTTGTTTTCATTCAAATTATGAATTTCAATTGTATGTATTGTGTTATTGTTCTTGTTTTAATCATGTCTAGCTAAAAACCTTGTGTGTTTACTTCAATGTAAGATTTATGACTTGGGATTGTTCTATATTTTGATGTTATAATAGTTACAAGTATGTTTTGATTGATTTATTAATCTAGTTCAACCATCAGAACCATTGTTATGCTTGCTTAGTTCATTACTTCAATTATATAGATTGTTAATCTATTAATGTGAGTTAATTAGAAAAACAATCTATACTTCAATACACCTAGTAATCTAGACGATTAGATGCATATGCTTAAGTGATTTTGTTATGTGTTTAATTCGGTAATTGAATGAGTTCCAAAGCAACATAGTTATGAAATTACCTCAAGTGATTGTTGTAATTTAGGTTTTACGTGAGTTTAACCGGGTTGGGTCTAGCTAGTTAAATCAATCTAAATCACCATGTTCTTTCAAGAAATCCATTGTTGTAACTATCTTTATATTCTAGTTCAATTATACGAGTTATGACTTGATTTATGTGAATTTATCAAAGGCTATAACTTGTACTTCAACACCTAGTGATCTAGACACCTATATGTGAATATAGGATGGTAATTGGATGATATTTAGGTTTTACAGTCGTGTAGTCTACTTAGAGTGATCTTAGTAAACTAGGTTTTATGTGAATTTAACCAAGAAAGAATCCTGTTGATTAAACATAGCTCTTAAGTTTATAGATATTGTGAAATTGATATAAACTAATTACTTGTAACTATGAAATAATCGTTTTAATTACAAAAGAACAATCCCTGTCATTTATCAAGCATAGAAGTAAACACCGTTTTCTCATTCTTGTTATTTACTATATCTTGATTATTGTAGTATTATACAAAAACACAACTTCAAATACAAACCCCCTTTTAGAATAATTAATCGTGGTAAAATCCTTAAAACAAACTTCTCCCTGTGGATCGAACTGGTCAATTTACTTACTAGTTACTGCATGATCGGGTTTAGTTGCCTGTATTATGTGTTAATTATTGAGCATATTGTCTATATTTTAAAGATTACGTCTTGACACATCAACTTTTTGGCACCGCTGCCGGGGAGCGGTTTTGTTAAAAGATTTTAATGAACTTTGAATTATTCGATCCTTTTGTAGGAATTCAATTCCTAGAAAAGTTACTTTTTATTGTAAGCTTGTGTTTTTGCAATTGGTTTGTTTGTGGTGTTGTGATTGCAGGATAGGTATTAGTGCATGAATCTACATTCTTCCAACTCTAATTTAATTCCTTCATATCCTGAGCCTGAAAGAGAACTTCACGAACGCTTAAGAGCTCAAGAAGTAGAATCTCTTGCTCAGGGTTTAGAGTCACTTTCATTGGATTCTAACACTGAACCAGTTATTCAATCAATCATAGAGCCAGTTATCAAAGAAGAGGAAGAGATGGCTGCTACAAATCAAACGATGGATGCATTAATGAAGGCAACAAGAACAGGTCAAGGCCACGCAATTATTCAACCCACGATGACTGACGGTTTTGAAATAAAGGGTCAATTTCTCCAAATGGTGATTAATACATGCCAATTCGGTGGAGCTCCGAATGAGGATACTAACGAGCATCTTCGTAAGTTTGTAAGCATATGCAAGCTATTCAAGATCAAGGATGTCACCGATGATGTCGCATATTTAAATATCTTTCCATGGTCGTTAAAGGATGATGCAAGAGATTGGTTAGACTCGTTACCAGAAGGTTATATCGAAGATTGGAATGATATGATGGACAAGTTTTTGTCAGAGTTCTTCCCTGCTTCAAAAGCAGCAAAGTTACAAAGTGATATAAATCACTTTAAGCAAAAGCCTAATGAGACTCTTTATGAAGCTTGGACCCGATTCAATAAAATACTTAGAGTATGTCCTCAACACGGGTTGAATGCATTCCAAAAGGTCCAAATATTCTATAAAGGAGTCAATGTGGCTACTCGAAAAGATATTGATGTTGCAGCAGGAGGTTCAATCATGAAAAAAACACCTGAAGAAGCTCACACAATTATTGCCGATATAGCAGCACATTCTCATAATTGGCATCAAGAGATGGAGTTCTCTAGATCAACTACGGTTGTGAGTGTTGAAAGCAACGATGAAATTGCTGCTTTAAAAGTTCAATTGGCAAATCAAGGAAGGCAAATTAAGAAGATGACTAAAGAAATACATGCTATAAAAGTAGGTTGTGAATTATGTCAAGGACCGCACCTTACTAAGGACTGCGATCGAAGTTCAATGGAGGAGCAAGCTAATTTCATTGGTTACTTCGGGAATCAAGGTTCTAATGGTTATCAAAGAGAAGGAGCTTCGGGGTCCAACAATTATAATTACCAAGGAAGAAATTTGGGTTATCAAAACAACTTGAAAAATTTTTCATATCAAAATGGACCACCAGGGTTTAACAACAGAAATCAACCATCCTACAATCAAAATCAATTCCCAGAACAGCAAAATCAAACTCATGTTAGCCCAGGTTTAGAAGATTTACTTAGGGATTTCATGGTGAAACAAGGAGAAAGTGGAAATCTTGTACAACAACAAATACAAAGTCAACAAACTACGATTCAAACTCTTGAAAGAGAAGTGGGTAGGATATCACAATTACTAGGGGAGAGGCCACCGGGCACTCTTCCATCGAATACGCAAGTGAATCCTAGTCATAGCATGAATCAACCTAGACCACCAAGTGCAAGTAACCCTCCGGTTATACTAAAGAAGAAGGATCCTCAAGCTCCAGCATATTTACAAGTGAATGCTATTTATAGTTTCTGTGAGGATGAAGCAAGTTTCAACACATCGGAGCATAGTCCTATTTTTACTCTTGGGTGTGAAGATGATGATGAAGAGTGTGATGAATTTATATTTTCTGATTTATCCAATATGGCGGATTACACTCCTTATCAAGAGATTGATTATGTCCGAGTTGAAAGTGTGAAGAGTATAACATGTGAAGATGAAGGGATCCGAGTTGGTGACATAACTCCCGAGTATGGTGATTATTTGATGAGGTTGATGTCGGGAAATCATGCGGAAGTGCAGAAAATGGAAACCACCGAGCCTTCCGAGTTTAGGGTTGATGATAATTTGAAGATGATCAAGGAAGAAGCAAAAGATACAGTGAAGCAAGCACCTAAATTGGAAGACTACAAACCACCCATTCCATACCCGTAAGCACTTGCATCCGAAAAACCAAAGGAGAATCATTGTAAGCCTTTAAATACGGATAATATTTGTGTAAATGTACCTTTGGTTGATGTTATTGCAGGTATGCCAAACTATGGGAAATTCTTGAATGATTTGATGGCAAAAGAAGGAGTGTGTGAGCAAGCATCATCCGCGTTTCTTGAAGCAGAATGTGCTGCTATTGTGAAGAAGAATGAGTTGCCACCTAAGTTAGGTGATCCCGGACCGTTCATAGTACCTTGTAAGCTTAATGAATCTAAAACTCTTAGATCACTAGCTGACTCAGGTGCGAGTATAAATCTCATGCCCTATTCCATTTACTCGTGTTTGAACTTAGGTGAACTTAAATCGACCAATTCAGGCATTAGATTCATTGATCAGTCAGTTAATAAACCTATAGGGATTGCTAAAAACTTAGTAGTAAAAACAGGTGAACTTGAGTTTCTAGCTGACTTTGTAGTTGTAGACATGAAGGAAGATAAGTTTGTACCTATTATTTTAGGTAGGCCATTCTTAGCAACTGCAAGTGCTTTAACAGATTGGAAAACAGGAAAACTAGTTTTGAAGGACAGAGGCAAGAGTGCAACCTATCAAACTGAGTCTAGTATGAACCCACCACCCACACCGATAGTTTCAATGAATATTGTTGACAATGTCAAACCCATTAGTCAACAAGCTAAGTGTGGGGAGGGTGATGAGGAGAAACTAGATAGTAAACTGCCCAATGATAGTGTTGTTGAGAAAACCATGAAGAAGTTATATGGTAGGGTTAGAAATGCTATGTCAGAAAAAGATGAACATTTGAGAAAGAGATTGGTGTCAAACTTATCAAAATTTGAGAAAGATAAGTTGAAAAAATTGGTTGAAGAGTCAAGATTTTTGGACTCTTGGTTATTGTCAAAAATTAGTGGTGAGAATGGTTGCGGTAATGGTTCTATTAGAGTAAAGAAGGGTGATGTTTATCACCCCGACGTTAGTTAAAATCGGGGTGGAGTCGAGTGAACGACTCACTAATAAACTTCACATTTTGTACATAGTCTCATTCGTGCGTCTAGTTTTTTAGGATTGATTGTTTTTAAGTGTTTTTTTGAGTTTTAATACGAACCAAGTTGTTTAGGGACATTCCAAACTGATTATACAGTGAAAAACATCAAAAAAACTGGTGAACCAGGGTCAGATGCGCCGCATCTGTGATGGATGCGCCGCATTTGTGGACATAAAAAAGCCGACAGTTTCAGATGCGCCGCATAATGCAAAAGCGTCGCATTTGTCGAGGCAGATGCGCCGCATCTGGGGTGTTTTTCTCCTGTCTCGCGTGTTACACCACAAAAACGGTTTTCATCTTCATTTTTCTCATTTTCTCACCTACAACTTCGAATCCCATTCCATTTTCTCTCAAAACATTCATCTCTAAACACAAAATCAACCGTTTAATCCCATCTTTAAACAACAAATCCGACTATTAACATGGGAAAGGTAAGATTACTCTTCATTTCTTCATGATTTTAATGTTCTTCATTCTTCAATTCGGATTTTGCTTCTTCTAAGTGTGGGGGTGATTGAATCTTCATGTTTTGGTCATATTATGATTGTAATGTTGTTACTAATCCTTGTTCATGCTCTAACTTGATGATTACATGCTTAAATCTTCAATTTGCAAATTAGGGTTCTTGATGAAATTTAGGAGTTTTGAATTTTTGACCATTACTTGTTTAAATTAAGATGTTTTGATGTTTAACTACTTGTTTACACTAACAAAATGCCATGAATCCTTGCTGAATCAAATAATTTTGCATAAATTAAAATCTAGCTTTCTTAATTTGGGGATTTTGACTTGTGTTGACTTGTTGTTATTCTAAGTGGAATTGTTGCAATACATTACTAATGCTAAACTCATTTATACTTTAACTTAGTGTTTTTTCGATTTGAAAGATTACATTTGAGAGTTAAAGCATTGTATGCGTTAGGCTTTTTGGTGAAATGTTGTCCTGGCTTGAATTTAATGTTTAAATGTATGAAAACCATAGATTGCATATTATTAGACATGATTATTGGCGAATGCTTATGGTTTAATATGTTATGACATTGAAAGTTTTGGTGAAATTAAACATGTTTTGTATGGTTATGCTTGTAAAAGTGTCTCTAATCATATGACATACTAGTACATGTTTGTTGAAGATGGAATGAGTCCGTACCATGATAGGATTATGTTTGGCATATAGTTCGAGAGATTATTAGATATGTTTAATATAACAGGTTTAAATTTATTCTAAATGGTTTTGGTGTATAAATGGTGGCTAATGTTAAGTTTTGGATTTGTATTTCTAACGCTAATCAATTTGGTTTGTTTTGTTTGGTTTTGTTTTGTCTATTTTGATTGTTCGTAGGTTTATATTGATGACTTTCGAGGATGATGATTTGTTTATTTAATGATTTGAACAATGTTGGTTATGTTTGAAAACAATTTATTTCATTTGGTTTGTTTAGGATTTTGGTAATTTGGATTGTGATGTAATTTGACTTCCTTAGGTTTTTATAAGTGGGGTATTTGTGGTACATGGAGTACCACCCTATTGTTTTTATGAAATGTTTGCTTGGTTTGGTTTGATACAGGTGAGCATTGTGCTATATGCTGCATCTTTGGCATTAAGTTCAGCACATACTTGAATGGTGATTGATTTGTGGTTACAAGAAGAGATGATGTTCTTATGCTGGCATTCAGTTCAGTGCCATCATCCCGTGCACTTCGGTTTTTGCCCTTGAAAGTAATAACTCTCTTATACACTCTTTAACCTTCTCGAATTTAAATTTTACTGATTTCATGTAACGAGGGCGATACATGAACTCAAGTGTGGGGAGGGAGTTATAAATTCTTTCGGGTTTTGATTTTGGTTAAAAAGACTTAAAATGGTGAAAATTTTTGAACTTTTATCTTCATAAATTCAAATTTTGTTTAAAATTTGTAGATTTTAAAACTAGGTGTATACACCAAAATTATTATCACAAAACAAATTAAGAAACAACCAAATGATTGAGTTTATTTTGTTAAAAATCATAAAACTAGTAGTCATATAAAAGAGATAAACATCATGCTATACCACATTCTTAATGGAAAGAATCATCAAGTACTTTGTTGTTCTAACAATCTAATCCAATGCTCATCAATGTAATGATTGTGAAGGAAGTCAAGTCTTTCAAAATGACACACTTGCTAACTTATGTTAGAAGATGTTGTCCAGAACAGCTGTAGGTTGACGAAAAATCTTGAAAAGTCATCTCTATCATCGGCTGGAAATCCACCTCACCTCAGCATCAAACAGGGTTTTTGGTGGTCAGACTTATCCTAACCATGAGATGGATTTGTCTCGTACAATGGGGGGGGGCACATTGCAAATTAGCTTTTAAGACTAATGAATCTAATCCCCAGATGGATGATCTCCGTAAAGATCAACCGCATCTATGTTGACTGCGGCCAACATACATATGCCATAACAAATTGAGGTGTGCAAACTCATGGTTCACCGATGATATTTGGACATGATATTAGTTTCTTCTAAAAACTTATGCTATTTTATGAACTATATTATGTAAAACCATTTTTAGGACATTCGGTTTCAAGTTCCATGATACTTCAATCATGGGGGCGAGTAGCTTGCTAAGCGCCGACTGAAGCTTCGATTTTCAGTTACCCTCAACCGGACTTTGAGGTTAAAACCGGAAAACTTGATTAGTGTAAAAACTAACATGAATAATTTTTAAAACATAAAAGGTTTTTCGCAAAGGTCCTAATTTCCCTAAGAATCCAAATTTTCAATAAATGTGGACTTTAAAACCCACCTTTCGACTTTGGTGTGATTTCATTTCGCGTGTGTACTCTAAGTGTGCGTATTACATTGTGAAATAAATAAAAGCGTGTGTACTCCAAAGGTGTGTGTATACTCAAAACGCGTGCGTGTGTTACATTGTGAAATAAATAAAAAGTGTGAGTGTGATTCCCATTTTTGTGTTCTCAATTAGATGTGTGTGTTCACTATTGTAAATTTCGATTTCTTGTAAGTCTTGCTTGAGGACAAGCAATGTTTAAGTGTGGGGATTTTGATAACGCCAAAATCATACATATTTGTTGTCGTTATTTCGATCCGATTTTGTATCATTTTGTATGTAATTGTTGTACTTGCGTATTGTAATAAGTTAAAATGTGTGTATAATCCGTTGCGAGTGTTGAAGCGAAGATTTATGGAAAATAGTGCTGATTTTAGAAGATTCTGCGCACCTGCACGGTTTTGGCCATAACTCGGTCATACGAACTCGAAAAAGGGTGAATCTGGAGCCCAGACGTCCGTAACTCAGAGCACTACAACTTTCATTTAGACATTTTCTCATTTTACTAAAGAGATTCAGCGCATCTGAGGGGTGATGCGGCGCATCCATTGCCTGCCGACGGTTTTGAGTGCTAAACGAGCTGGAATCCATAGAACTTAAAGAGATGCGGGCATCCCTTTCAGATGCGGCGCATCAGCCCCTGAATCACTATTTTACCTAACTTTTAAGCCTATTTATTTATGGTTAACATTCATAATCAAGGGAGAACTGAGACCAGTAAGATATATACGTAATAAAAGGCTTAAGGAAGGGTTCAAGAGCTTGTTTTGAAGGAATCTTCATTATTTCAACACCAAGATTGAATTTAGATCAGCCATCTCAATTGGTACTCTTGTTTTCATTCAAATTATGAATTTCAATTGTATGTATTGTGTTATTGTTCTTGTTTTAATCATGTCTAGCTAAAAACCTTGTGTGTTTACTTCAATGTAAGATTTATGACTTGGGATTGTTCTATATTTTGATGTTATAATAGTTACAAGTATGTTTTGATTGATTTATTAATCTAGTTCAACCATCAGAACCATTGTTATGCTTGCTTAGTTCATTACTTCAATTATACAGATTGTTAATCTATTAATGTGAGTTAATTAGAAAAACAATCTATACTTCAATACACCTAGTAATCTAGACGATTAGATGCATATGCTTAAGTGATTTTGTTATGTGTTTAATTCGGTAATTGAATGAGTTCCAAAGCAACATAGTTATGAAATTACCTCAAGTGATTGTTGTAATTTAGGTTTTACGTGAGTTTAACCGGGTTGGGTCTAGCTAGTTAAATCAATCTAAATCACCATGTTCTTTCAAGAAATCCATTGTTGTAACTATCTTTATATTCTAGTTCAATTATACGAGTTATGACTTGATTTATGTGAATTTATCAAAGGCTATAACTTGTACTTCGACACCTAGTGATCTAGACACCTATATGTGAATATAGGATGGTAATTGGATGATATTTAGGTTTTACAATCGTGTAGTCTACTTAGAGTGATCTTAGTAAACTAGGTTTTATGTGAATTTAACCAAGAAAGAATCCTGTTGATTAAACATAGCTCTTAAGTTTATAGATATTGTGAAATTGATATAAACTAATTACTTGTAACTATGAAATAACCGTTTTAATTACAAAAGAACAATCCCTGTCATTTATCAAGCATAGAAGTAAACACCGTTTTCTCATTCCTGTTATTTACTATATCTTGATTATTGTAGTATTATACAAAAACACAACTTCAAATACAAACCCCCTTTTAGAATAATTAATCGTGGTAAAATCCTTAAAACAAACTTCTCCCTATGGATCGAACTGGTCAATTTACTTACTAGTTACTGCATGATCGGGTTTAGTTGCCTGTATTATGTGTTAATTATTGAGCATATTGTCTACATTTTAAAGGTTACGTCTTGACACATCAACAATTTAATAAGGTAAAAGAGAACAATAAGGGAAAGGGCATAAAAATAGAGAAATTTGATTCCAAACACGATGAACTTTATATGTATCATCAACACCCGTATTTCTTAAGTTGTGACAATAACCCGGGAACCTCTAAACCACCAGGTTTTTCTAAACCAATGTGGAAAACGATGGCTCGTATTAGGGGAACATCATATATCCCTAGAAACTTGGCAAAACGAACCAAAACCGAAGAAGAAGAAATGAGCGAGTTGGAATAAGATAGTTGTATTCGTGTGGTGTAATATATGTAATATAGTGTGCTTATGCTTTATGATATATGTAAAAATTGCTTGTATTAATAAGTAATTTTTTTATGAATCTAACTCTTATCTATTTTACAGTATAAAAACACAAAATGGATAGACAACCCAATATTTTAAGAGACCTACCCGGAGACATGATTGATGAAATCTTGTCTAGAGTCTGTCAGAATTCCTCGGCACAACTATTTAAGGTGAGATCAGTTTGTAAGACATTCAAAAAACGTTCCAAGAATGCCTTGATTTATAAAAGGCTTTCGTTCGAAAGATGGGGGATATCACATTGGGAAATCCATAAGTTACGATGTGTTTACTTTGACGCATATATTGCGGGGAACCCAAATGCTATTTTACGCAACGGGTTAAGAAATTATTTTGACTCAATATATCCGAATATAGGACTTCGTGGTTTAGAAAAAGCGGTTAACATGCAACATAAAGAAGCATGTTATGCTTACGGGTTAGTAATGTTCGCTTCTCACCAAAGTGAGAACAAGAACATCGGGCTACAACTATTAAACAAAACGTTCCCACAAGTGACGGAGTCGGTAATTGGGGTAAGAAATGAGGTTTTTAGGTTATTACGAGACTGTTGGTCATTACGTAACCTTCATCCTTTTGACGACGTTACAAAACATTGTCTTACTATCGGTCACAACGGTTATGTTCCACAAAACCAAGGATGGGAAGCGGTATTAGTAAAACCAGAATGCATGACTTGTTTCTGGACGTATGAATTACGTGTCTTTATTGCCTTTGCTGAACGCCTTATTTATTAACTAGAATTATCTTCGCAACTACTTTGTATCAAAGTTTTATGTGCTATATTTCATGCTATATGTAAAAAAAGCGGTATTGTAAGTTTGCAAGTTATTGTATAAAGGTTTGAATATGATTTTTTTTTTGTGATTAGTTTTTCATATAGAATTGTAGTAGTTGAAATGGTATGTTAGCTACTAAGTATGAACTTAACGGGTAGGTACTACCCGAATTAAAGAGTATAAAACGCTAATATGAAGAAAGAGCTTTTATAAATAAGTTCATATTACGCTACGAAATACTATTGACTACTCTTGATATTCTATATGATTAACTCGTTTCATTTGACTATTTTGAAGGACATGGCACCGACTACTCGACACATCTTGAATATGAGCGAAGAGGAATTTCGTGCCTTTATTGCTTCAAACATAGCAGCAGTACAGGCTGCGCTACATACCAACAATAACTCCGAATCTAGCAATGCAGCTAACGGCGCAAGAAATCGTGTAGGATGCACCTACAAAGAATTCACTGCCTGCAAACCTTTGGAATTTGATGGAACCAAAGGACCAATCGGATTAAAACGGTGGACCGAGAAGGTTGAATTGGTGTTTGCCATAAGTAAGTGTACTGAAGAGGACAAAGTGAAGTATGCTACGCATACTTTCACAGGTTCTGCGTTAACATGGCGGAATACCTATCTAGAGCAAGTGGGACAAGATGATGCTTACGCACTACCGTGGTCAGCATTCAAGCACTTGATGAATGAGAAGTATCGTCCCAGAACCGAGGTCAATAAGCTCAAGACAGAACTTAGAGGGTTACGAACCCAAGGATTTGATATTACCACGTACGAAAGACGATTCACAGAATTGTGCTTATTGTGTCCGAGAGCGTTCGAAGATGAGGAAGAGAAGATCGACGCGTTTGTGAAAGGATTACCGGAAAGAATCCAAGAAGATATAAGTTCACACGAGCACGCCTCCATACACCAGGCTTGTAGAATGGCTCACAAACTAGTAAACCAGATTGAGGAAAGAATTAAAGAACAGGCGGCTGAAAAGGCCAATGTGAAGCAAGTCAAAAGAAAGTGGAAGGAAAACGGTGATAAGAATCACCAATACAACAACAACAGCAATTACAACAATAATCGCAACAACTATCCCAACAATCGCAACATCAATCGCAACTACAACAAACGGCCCAACAACAACAACAACAAAAACAACAACAACAACAACAACAACAACAACAACAACAACAACAACAACAACAACAACAACAACAACAACAACAACAACAACAATAACAACAACAGCAACTACAACAATCATCCCAACAACAATAACAACCGCAACAACAACAACAACAATCAGAAGCAGCTATGCCAAAGGTGTGAAAAGTATCACTCGGGGTTCTGCACCAAATTTTGCAACAAGTGTAAAAGAAATGGTCATAGCGCGGTGAAGTGTGAGGTCTATGGACCAGGGGTTAACAGAACGAAAGGAACAAATGGTGTCGGAACGAGTAATGGCAGAGCAAGTAGTGTCAGAGCAAGTTATGCCAATGTAGTTTGTTATAAATGTAGAAAACTGGGCCACATTATTAGAAATTGCCCGAACCAGGAGAACACGAATGGACAAGGCCGTGGAAGAGTTTTCAATATTAATGCATCAGAGGCACAGGAAGACCCAGAGCTTGTTACGGGTACGTTTCTTATTGACAATAAATCTGCTTACGTTTTATTTGATTCGGGTACGAATAGAAGCTATATGAGTAGAGATTTTTGTGCTAAATTAAGTTGTCCATTGACGCCGTTGGATAGTAAATTTTTACTCGAATTAGCAAATGGTAAATTAATTTCAGCAGATTATATATGCCCGAATCGAGAAATTAAACTGGGTAGCGAAATATTTAAGATTGATTTGATACCCGTAGAGTTAGGGAGTTTTGATGTAATAGTTGGCATGGACTGGCTGAAGAAGGTGAAAGCAGAGATCGTATGTTATAAAAATGCAATTCGCATTGTACGAGAAGGTTGCTATGCTGTTCTAGCACACGTCGAGAAAGTACAAACTGAAGAAAAGAGCATCAATGATGTTCCCGTCGTAAAAGAATTTCCCGATGTATTTCCGAAAGAATTACCGGGACTACCTCCACATCGATCTGTTGAATTTCAAATAGAACTTGTACCAGGAGCTGCACCAATAGCTCGTGCTCCTTATAGACTCGCACCCAGCGAGATGAAAGAACTGCAAAGCTAACTGCAAGAACTATTAGAACGTGGTTTCATTCGACCAAGCACATCACCATGAGGAGCTCCTGTTTTGTTTGTCAAGAAGAAGGATGGTACATTTAGGTTGTGTATTGACTACAGAGAGTTGAACAAACTTACCATCAAAAACCGTTATCCACTGCCGAGAATTGACGACTTATTTGATCAACTACAAGGCTCGTCAGTTTATTCGAAGATCAATTTACGTTCTGAATATCATCAAATGTGAGTAAAGGAGGATGATATTCCAAAAACTGCTTTTAGGACGCGTTATGGTCATTACGAGTTTATAGTTATGCCGTTTGGATTGACTAACGCACCAGCTGTGTTCATGGACCTTATGAACCGAGTGTGTGGGCCATATCTTGATAAGTTTGTCATTGTTTTCATTGATGACATACTTATTTACTCAAATAATGATCAAGAGGACGAAGAACATTTGAGAAAAGTGCTAGAAGTATTGAGGAAAGAAAAACTGTACGCTAAGTTTTCAAAGTGTGCATTTTGATTGGAAGAAGTTCAATTCCTCGGTCACATAGTGAACAAAGAAGGTATCTAGGTGGACCCGGTAAAGATCGAAACCGTTGAAAAGTGGGAAACCCCAAAAACTCCGAAGCATATACGTCAATTTTTAGGATTGGCTGGTTACTACAGAAGATTCATCCAAGATTTCTCCAAAATAGCAAAACCCTTGACTGCATTAACGCATAAAGGGAAGAAATTTGAATGGAAGGATGAACAAGAGAAGGCGTTTCAATTATTGAAGAAAAAGCTAACTACGGCACCTATATTGTCATTGCCTGAAGGGAATGATGATTTTGTGATTTATTGTGACGCATCAAAGCAAGGTCTCGGTTGTGTATTAATGCAACGGACGAAGGTGATTGCTTATACGTCTAGACAATTGAAGATTCACGAGCAAAATTATACGACGCATGATTTGGAATTAGAAGCGGTTGTTTTTGCATTAAAGACTTGGAGGCACTACTTATATGGGGTCAAAAGAATTTTATATATACCGACCACAAAAGTCTTCAACACATATTTAATCAGAAACAACTGAATATGAGGTAGCGTAGGTGGATTGAATTGTTGAATGATTACAACTTTGAGATTCGTTACCACCTGGGGAAGGCAAATGTGGTAGCCGACGCCTTGAGCAGAAAGGACAGAGAACCCATTCGAGTAAAATCTATGAATATAATGATTCACACTAACCTTACTACTCAAATAAAGGAGGCGCAACAAGGAGTTTTAAAAGAGGGAAATTTAAAGGATGAAATACCCAAAGGATCGGAGAAGCATCTTAATATTCGAGAAGACGGAACCCGGTATAGGGCTGAAAGAATTTGGGTACCAAAATTTGGAGATATGAGAGAAATGGTACTTAGAGAAGCTCATAAAACCAGATACTCAATACATCCTGGAATGGGGAAGATGTACAAGGATCTTAAGAAATATTTTTGGTGGCCAGGTATGAAAGCCGATATTGCTAAATATGTAGGAGAATGTTTGACGTGTTCTAAGGTCAAAGCTGAACATCAGAAACCATCAGGTCTACTACAACAACCTGAAATCCCGGAATAGAAATGGGAAAACATTACCATGGATTTCATTACTAAATTACCAAGGACTGCAAGTGGTTATGATACTATTTGGGTAATAGTTGATCGTCTCACCAAGTCAGCACACTTTCTGCCAATAAGAGAAGATGACAAGATGGAGAAGTTAGCACGACTGTATTTGAAGGAAGTCGTCTCCAGACATGGAATACCAATCTCTATTATCTCTGATAGGGATGGCAGATTTATTTCAAGATTCTGGCAGACATTACAACAAGCATTAGGAACTCGTCTAGACATGAGTACTGCCTATCATCCACAAACTGATGGGCAGAGCGAAAGGACGATACAAACGCTTGAACACATGCTACGAGCATGTGTTATTGATTTCGGAAACAATTGGGATCTACATCTACCATTAGCAGAATTTTCCTACAACAACAGCTATCATTCAAGCATTGAGATGGCGCCGTTTGAAGCACTTTATGGTAGAAAGTGCAGGTCTATGATTTGTTGGAGTGAAGTGGGGGATAGACAGATTACGGGTCCAGAGATAATACAAGAAACTACCGAGAAGATCATCTAAATTCAACAACGGTTGAAAACCGCCCAAAGTCGACAAAAGAGCTACGCCGACATTAAAAGAAAAGACATAGAATTTGAAATTGGAGAAATGGTCATGCTTAAGGTTGCACCTTGGAAAGGTGTTGTTCGATTTGGTAAACGGGGGAAATTAAATCCAAGGTATATTGGACCAATCAAGATTATTGATCGTGTCGGACCAGTAGCTTACCGACTTGAGTTACCTCAACAACTTGCGAATGTACATAACACTTTTCACGTTTCGAATTTGAAGAAATGTTTTGCTAAAGAAGATCTCACTATTCCGTTGGACAAAATCCAAATCAATGAAAAACTTCAATTCATTGAAGAACCCGTCGAAATAATGGATCGTGAGGTTAAGAGACCTAAACAAAACAAGATACCGATTGTTAAGGTTCGATGGAATGCTCATAGAGGACCCGAGTTCACCTGGGAGCGTGAAGATCAGATGAAGAAGAAATACCCGTATCTATTTCCAGAAGATACGTCAACACCTCCAACTGCTTAAAATTTCGGGACGAAATTTATTTAACGGGTAGGTACTGTAGTGACCCGAACTTTTCCATGTTTTTATATATTAAATGAAATTGATATTTACATGATTAAATGTTTCCAACATGTTAAGCAATCAAACTTGTTAAGACTTGATTAATTAAAATAGGTTTCATATAGACAATTGACCACCCAAGTTGACCGGCGATTCATTAACGTTAAAACTTGTAAAAACTATATGATGACATATATATGGATATATATATAGTAAACATGATATTATGATAATTATACATATCATTAAGTATATTAACAATGAACTACATATGTAAAAACAAGACTACTAACTTAATGATTTTGAAACGAGACATATATGTAACGATTATCGTTGTAACGATATTTAATGTATATATATCATATTAAGATATATTAATACACCATGATATCATGATAATGTAATAATTTAACATCTCATTTGATTTAATAAACAATGGGTTAACAACATTTAACAAGATCGTTAACCTAAAGGTTTCAAAACAACACTTACATGTAACGACTAACGATGAGTTAACGACTCAGTTAAAATGTATATACATGTAGTGTTTTAATATGTATTCATACACTTTTGAAAGACTTCAAGACACTTATCAAAATACTTCTACTTAACAAAAATGCTTACAATTACATCCTCGTTCAGTTTCATCAACAATTCTACTCGTATGCACCCGTATTCGTACTCCTACAATACACAGCTTTTAGATGTATGTACTATTGGTATATACACTCCAATGATCAGCTCTTAGCAGCCCATGTGAGTCACCTAACACATATGGGAACCATCATTTGGCAACTAGCGTGAAATATCTCATAAAATTACAAAAATATGAGTAATCATTCATGACTTATTTATATGTAAACAAAATTACACATCCTTTATATCTAATCCATATACCTGTAGTGACCCGAACTTTTCCATGTTTATATATATTAATTGAGATTGATATTTACATGATTAAATGTTTCCAACATGTTAAGCAATCAAACTTGTTAAGACTTGATTAATTGAAATATGTTTCATATAGATAATTGACCACCCAAGTTGACCGGTGATTCACGAACGTTAAAACTTGTAAAAACTATATGATGACATATATATGGATATATATATATATATATATATATATATATATATATATATATATATATATATATATATATATATATATATATATATATATATATATATATATATATATATATATATATATATAACATGATACTATGATAAGTAAACATATCATTAAGTATATTAACAATGAACTACATATGTAAAAACAAGACTACTAACTTAATGATTTTTAAACGAGACATATATGTAACGATTATCGTTGTAAAGACATTTAATGTATATATATCATATTAAGAGATATTCATACATGATAATATCATGATAATATAATAATTTAAAATCTCATTTGATATTATAAACATTAGGTTAACAACATTTAACAAGATCGTTAACCTAAAGGTTTCAAAACAACACTTACATGTAACGACTAACGATGACTTAACGACTCAGTTAAAATGTATATACATGTAGTGTTTTAATATGTATTTATACACTTTTGAAAGACTTAAATACACTTATCAAAATACTTCTACTTAACAAAAATGCTTACAATTACATCCTCGTTCAGTTTCATCAACAATTCTACTCGTATGCACCCGTATTCGTACTCGTACAATACACAGCTTTTAGATGTATGTACTATTGGTATATACACTCCAATTATCAGCTCTTAGCAGCCTATGTGATTCACCTAACATATGTGGGAACCATTATTTGGCAACTAGCATGAAATATCTCATAAAATTACAAAAATATGAGTAATCATTCATGACTTATTTACATGAAAACAAAATTACATATCCTTTATATCTAATCCATACACCAATGACCAAAAACACCTAAAAACACTTTCATTCTTCAATTTTCTTCATCTAATTGATCTCTCTCAAGTTCTATCTTCAAGTTCTAAGTGTTCTTCATATATTCTACAAGTTCTAGTTACATAAAATCAAGAATACTTTCAAGTTTGCTAGCTCACTTCCAATCTTGTAAGGTGATCATCCAACCTCAAGAAATCTTTGTTTCTTACAGTAGGTTATCATTCTAATACAAGGTAATAATCATATTCAAACTTTGGTTCAATTTCTATAACTATAACAATCTTATTGCAAGTGATGATCTTACTTGAACTTGTTTTCGTGTCATGATTCTGCTTTAAGAACTTCGAGCCATCCAAGGATTCGTTGAAGCTAGATCCATTTTTCTCTTTTCCAGTAGGTTTATCCAAGAAACTTAAGGTAGTAATGATGTTCATAACATCATTCGATTCATACATATAAAGCTATCTTATTCGAAGGTTTAAACTTGTAAACACTAGAACATAGTTTAGTTAATTCTAAACTTGTTCACAAACAAAAGTTAATCCTTCTAACTTGACTTTTAAAATCAAATAAACACATGTTCTATATCTATATGATATGCTAACTTAATGATTTAAAACCTGGAAACACGAAAAATACCGTAAAACCGGATTTACGCCGTCGTAGTAACACCGCGGGCTGTTTTGGGTTAGTTAATTAAAAACTATGATAAACTTTGATTTAAAAGTTGTTATACTGAGAAAATGATTTTTATTATGAACATGAAACTATATTCAAAAATTATGGTTAAACTCAAAGTGGAAGTATGTTTTCTAAAATGGTCATCTAGACGTCGTTCTTTCGACTGAAATGACTACCTTTACAAAAACGACTTGTAACTTATTTTTCTGACTATAAACCTATAATTTTTCTGTTTAGATTCATAAAATAGAGTTCAATATGAAACCATAGCAATTTGATTCACTCAAAACGGATTTAAAATGAAGAAGTTATGGGTAAAACAAGATTGGATAATTTTTCTCATTTTTGCTACGTGAAAATTGGTAACAAATCTATTCCAACCATAACTTAATCAACTTGTATTGTATATTATGTAATCTTGAGATACCATAGACACGTATACAATGTTTCGACCTATCGTGTCGACACATCTATATATATTTCGGAACAACCATAGACACTCTATATGTGAATGTTGGAGTTAGCTATACAGGGTTGAGGTTGATTCCAAAATATATATAGTTTGAGTTGTGATCAATACTGAAATACGTATACACTGGGTCGTGGATTGATTCAAGATAATATTTATCGATTTATTTCTGTACATCTAACTGTGGATAACTAGTTGTAGGTTACTAACGAGGACAGCTGACTTAATAAACTTAAAACATCAAAATATATTAAAAGTGTTATATTTTGAACATACTTTGATATATATGTATATATTGTTATAGGTTCGTGAATCAACCAGTGGCCAAGTCTTACTTCCCGACGGAGTAAAAATCTGTGAAAGTGAGTTATAGTCCCACTTTTAAAATCTAATATTTTTGGGATGAGAATACATGCAGGTTTTATAAATGATTTAAAAAATAGACACAAGTACGTGAAACTACATTCTATGGTTGAATTATCGAAATCGAATATGCCCCTTTTTATTAAGTCTGGTAATCTAAGAATTAGGGAACAGACACCCTAATTGACGCGAATCCTAAAGATAGATCTATTGGGCCTAACAAACCCCATCCAAAGTACCGGATGCTTTAGTACTTCGAAATTTATATCATATCCGAAGGGTGTCCCGGAATGATGGGGATATTCTTATATATGCATCTTGTTAATGTCGGTTACCAGGTGTTCACCATATGAATGATTTTTATCTCTATGTATGGGATGTGTATTGAAATATGAAATCTTGTGGTCTATTATTATGATTTGATATATATAGGTTAAACCTATAACTCACCAACATTTTTGTTGACGTTTTAAGCATGTTTATTCTCAGGTGATTATTAAGAGCTTCCGCTGTCGCATACTTAAATAAGGACTAGATTTGGAGTCCATGCTTGTATGATATTGTGTAAAAACTGCATTCAAGAAACTTATTTTGTTGTAACATATTTGTATTGTAAACCATTATGTAATGGTCGTGTGTAAACAGTACATTTTAGATTATCATTATTTGATAATCTACGTAAAGCTTTTTAAAACCTTTATCTATGAAATAAAGGTTATGGTTTGTTTTAAAAATGAATGCAGTCTTTGAAAAATGTCTCATATAGAAGTCAAAACCTCGCAACGAAATCAATTAATATGGAACGTTTTTAATCAATAAGAACGGGACATTTCAGTTGGTATCCGAGCGTTGGTCTTAGAGAACCAGAATTTTGCATTAGTGTGTCTTATCGAGTTTGTTAGGATGCATTAGTGAGTCTGGACTTCGACAGTGTTTACTTGAAAAATGATTGCTTAACAAATTTTGTTGGAAACTATATATTTTTAACATGTGAATATTATGTGATATATTAATCTCTTAACGCGTTTGATATTATGTGATAGATGTCTACCTCTAGAACAAGTCCCATTGACTCACCTAATAATAATGAAGAGTTAAATGTAAATTGGAATGATTCGTGGACTGATTCACAAGTTCCCGAAGAGGAACCGGAAGAAGAGTCGGAACCGGAAGAAGAATCGGAACCGGAAGAAGAATCGGAACCGGATGAAGAAATAGAACCGGTGGGGGAAATAATAAAACGGTTAAGTAAAAGAAAATCCTCAACCAACCGACCAAGGTTAATTATGGTCAATGGTGTTTCCGCCAAGGAAGCAAAATATTGGGAGGATTACCAATTCTCCAATGAATCGAATTCCGACGAGAATTCCAATAATGTTATAGAAATTATCCCAACTGAATTTAAAAAGGCAAAAGAAAATAATAAGGGAAAGGGCATAAAAATAGAGAAATCTAATTCCAACCCCGATGAACTTTATATGTATCGTCAACCCCCGAAGTCCTTAAGTTGTAACAATGACCCAGGAACCTCTAAACCACCAGGTTTTTCTAAACCAATGTGGAAAACGATGGCTCGTATTAGGGGAATATCCCTAGAAACTTGGGAAAACGAACCAAAACCGAAGAAGAAGAAACAAGCGAGTTGGAATAAGATAGTTGTATTCGTGTGGTGTAATATATGTAATATAGTGTGCTTATGCTTTATGATATATGTAAAAATTGCTTGTATTAATAAGTATTTTTTTTATGAATCTAACTCTTGTCTATTTTACAGTATAAAAACACAAAATGGATAGACAACCCAATATTTTAAGAGACCTACCCGGAGACATGATTGATGAAATCTTGTCTAGAGTCGGTCAGAATTCTTCGGCACAACTATTTAAGGCGAGATCAGTTTGTAAGACATTCGAAGAACGTTCCAAGAATGCCTTGGTTTATAAAAGGCTTTCGTTCGAAAGATGGGGGATATCACATTGGGAAATCCATAAGTTACGATGTGTTTACTTTGACGCATATATTGCGGGGAACCCAAATGCTATTTTACGCAATGGGTTAAGAAATTATTTTGACTCAATATATTCGAATATTGGACTTCGTGATTTAGAAAAAGCGGCTAACATGCAACATAAAGAAGCATGTTATGCTTACAGATTAGTAATATTCGCTTCTCACCAAAGTGAGAACAAGAACATCGGGCTACAACTATTAAACAAAACGTTTCCACAAGTGACGGAGTCGGTAATTGGGGTAAGAAATGAGGTTTTTAGATTGTTACGGGACTGTTGGACATTACGTAACCCTCGTCCCTTTGACGACGTTACAACACGCTGTCTTATCAACAGCCATAACGGTTATGTTCCACAAGACCGAGGATGGGAAGTAATCCTAGTAAAACCAGAATGCATGACTTGTTTCTGGACGTATGAATTACGTGTCTTTATTGCCTTTGCTGAACGACTTGTGTACTAGCTACAATTATCTTCACAACCATCTTGTATTAAATTTATTGTGTGCTATATTTCATGCTATATGTAAAATAAGCGGTATTGTAAGTTTGTAAAATATTGTGTAAAAGTTTGAACGCGAAATATTATTATAATCAGTTTTTCATATAGAATTGTAGTAGTTGAATTGTATATTAGCTACTAAGTATGAACTTAACAGGTAGGTACTACCCGAATTTAAACTTATAAAACGCTAATATGAAGAAAAAGCTTTTAGAAATGAGTTCATATTATGCTACGAAATACTATTAACTACTCTTAATATTCTGTATGATTAACTTGTTCCATTTGACTATTTTGAAGGAAATGGTACCGACTACTCGACACACCGTGAATATGAATGAAGAGGAATTCCGTACTTTTCTAGCTTCAAACATAGCCGCATTACAGGCTGTGCTACATACCAACAATAACCTTGGATCTAGCAGTACAGGAAATCGTGTAGGATGCACCTACAAAGAATTCACTGCCTGCAAACCTTTGGAATTTGATGGAACCGAAGGACCGATCGGATTGAAACGATGGACCGAGAAGGTCGAATCGGTGTTTTCCATAAGTAAGTGTACTGAAGAGGACAAAGTGAAGTACGCTACGCATACCTTTACAGGTTCTGCATTAACATGGTGGAATACCTATCTAGAGCAAGTGGGACAAGACGATGCGTACGCACTACCGTGGTCAGCATTCAAGCACTTGATGAACGAGAAGTACCGTCCCAGAACCGAGGTCAATAAGCTCAAGACAGAACTTAGAGGGTTACGAACCCAAGGATTTGATATTACCACGTACGAAAGACGATTCACAGAATTGTGCCTATTGTGTCCGGGAGCATTCGAAGATGAGGAAGAGAAGATCGACGCGTTTGTGAAAGGATTACCGGAAAGAATCTAAGAAGATATAAGTTCACACGAGCCCACCTCCATACAACAGGCATGTAGAATGGCTCACAAACTAGTGAACCAGATTGAAGAAAGAATTAAAGAACAGACTGCTGAAGAGGCCAATGTGAAGCAAGTCAAAAGAAAGTGGGAGGAAAACGGTGATAAGAATCACCAATACAACAACAACAGCAATTACAACAATAATCGCAATAATTATCCCAACAATCGCAACATCAATCACAACTACAATAAATGGCCCAACAACAACAACAACAACAACAACAACAACAGCAATAACTACAACAATCATCCCAACAACAATAATAACCGCAACAACAACAACAATCAGAAGCAGCTATGCCAAAGGTGTGAAAAGTATCACTCGGGGTTCTGCACCAAATTTTGCAACAAGTGTAAAAGAAATGGTCATAGCGTGGCGAAGTGTGAGGTCTACGGACCAGGGGTTAATAGAACGAAAGGAACAAATGGTGTCGGAACGAGTAATGGCGGAGCAAGTAGTGTCGGAGCAAGTTATGCCAATGTAGTTTGTTATAAATGTAGAAAATCGGGCCACATTATTAGAAATTGCCCGAACCAGGAGAACACGAATGGACAAAGCCGCGGAAGAGTTTTCAATATTAATGCGGCAGAGGCACAGGAAGACCCGGAGCTTGTTACGGGTACGTTTCTTATTGACAATAAATCTGCTTACGTTTTATTTGATTCGGGTGCGGATAGAAGCTATATGAGTAGAGATTTTTGTGCTAAATTAAGTTGTCCATTGACGCCTTTGGATAGTAAATTTTTACTCGAATTAGCAAATGGTAAATTAATTTCAGCAGATAATATATGTCGGAATCGAGAAATTAAACTGGTTAGCGAAACATTTAAGATTGATTTGATACCAGTAGAGTTAGGGAGTTTTGATGTGATAATTGGTATGGACTGGTTGAAAGAAGTGAAAGCAGAGATCGTTTGTTACAAAAATGCAATTCGCATTATACGAGAAAAAGGAAAACCCTTAATGGTGTACGGAGAAAAGGGCAACATGAAGCTACATCTTATTAGTAATTTGAAGGCACAAAAACTAATAAGAAAAGGTTGCTATGATGTTCTAGCACACGTCGAGAAAGTACAAACTGAAGAAAAGAGCATCAATGATGTTCCCATTGCAAAAGAATTTCCCGATGTATTTCCGAAAGAATTACCGGGATTACCCCCACATCGATCCGTTGAATTTCAAATAGATCTTGTACCAGGAGCTGCACCAATAGCTCGTGCTCCTTACAGACTCGCACCCAGTGAGATGAAAGAACTGCAAAGCCAATTACAAGAACTTTTAGAGCGTGGTTTCATTCAACCAAGCACATCACCGTGGGGAGCTCCTGTTTTGTTTGTCAAGAAGAAAGATGGTACATTCAGGTTGTGTATCGACTACCGAGAGTTGAACAAACTTACCATCAAGAACCGCTACCCACTACCGAGAATTGACGACTTATTTGATCAACTACAAGGCTCATCTGTTTATTCAAAGATTGACTTACGTTCCGGGTATCATCAAATGCGGGTGAAAGAAGATGATATTCCAAAGACTGCTTTCAGAACACGTTACAGTCATTATGAGTTTATGGTCATGCCGTTTGGTTTAACTAATGCACCAGCTGTGTTTATGGACCTTATGAACCGAGTGTGTGGACCATACCTTGACAAGTTTGTCATTGTTTTCATTGATGACATACTTATTTACTCAAAGAATGACCAAGAACACGGTGAACATTTGAAAAAGGTGTTAGAAGTATTGAGGAAGGAAAAATTGTACGCTAAGGTTTCAAAGTGTGCATTTTGGTTGGAAGAAGTTCAATTCCTCGGTCACATAGTGAACAAAGAAGGTATTAAGGTGGATCCGGCCAAGATAGAAACTGTTGAAAAGTGGGAAACCCCGAAAACTCCGAAACACATACGCCAGTTTTTAGGACTAGCTGGTTACTACAGAAGGTTCATCCAAGACTTTTCCAGAATAGCAAAACCCTTGACTGCATTAACGCATAAAGGGAAGAAATTTGAATGGAATGATGAACAAGAGAAAGCGTTTCAGTTATTGAAGAAAAATCTAACTACGGCACCTATATTGTCATTGCCTGAAGGGAATGATGATTTTGTGATTTATTGTGACGCATTAAAGCAAGGTCTCGGTTGTGTATTAATGCAACGAACGAAGGTGATTGCTTATACGTCTAGACAATTGAAGATTCACGAACAAAATTATACGACGCATGATTTGGAATTAGGCGCGGTTGGTTTTGCATTAAAGACTTGGAGGCACTACTTATATGGGGTCAAAAGTATTATATATACCGACCACAAAAGTCTTCAACACATATTTAATCAGAAACAACTGAATATGAGGCAGCGTAGGTGGATTGAATTATTGAATGATTACGACTTTAAGATTCGTTACCACCCGGGGAAGGCAAATGTGGTAGCCGATGCCTTGAGCAGGAAGGACAGAGAACCCATTCGAGTAAAATCTATGAATATAATGATTCATAATAACCTTACTACTCAAATAAAGGAGGCGCAAAAAGGAGTTTTAAAAAAGGGAAATTTAAAGGATGAAATACCCAAAGGATCGGAGAAGCATCTTAATATTCGGGAAGACGGAACCCGGTATAGGGCTGAAAGGATTTGGGTACCAAAATTTGGAGATATGAGAGAAATGGTACTTAGAGAAGCTCATAAAACCAGATACTCAATACATCCTGGAACGGGGAAGATGTACAAGGATCTCAAGAAACATTTTTGGTGGTCGGGTATGAAAGCCGATGTTGCTAAATACGTAGGAGAATGTTTGACGTGTTCTAAGGTCAAAGCTGAGCATCAGACACCATCAGGTCTACTTCAACAACCCGAAATCCCGGAATGGAAATGGGAAAACATTACCATGGATTTCATCACTAAATTGCCAAGGACTGCAAGTGGTTTTGATACTATTTGGGTAATAGTTGATCGTCTCACCAAATCAGCACACTTCCTGCCAATAAGAGAAGATGACAAGATGGAGAAGTTAGCACGACTGTATTTGAAGGAAGTCGTCTCCAGACATGGAATACCAATCTCTATTATCTCTGATAGGGATGGCAGATTTATTTCAAGATTCTGGCAGACATTACAGCAAGCATTAGGAACTCGTCTAGACATGAGTACTGCCTATTATCCACAAACTGATGGGCAGAGCGAAAGGACGATACAAACGCTTGAAGACATGCTACGAGCATGTGTTATTGATTTCGGAAATAGTTGGGATCGACATCTACCGTTAGCAGAATTTTCCTACAACAACAGCTACCATTCAAGCATTGAGATGGCGCCGTTTGAAGCACTTTATGGTAGAAAGTGCAGGTCTCCGATTTGTTGGAGTGAAGTGGGGGATAGACAGATTACGGGTCCGGAGATTATACAAGAAACTACCGAGAAGATCATCCAAATTCAACAACGGTTGAAAACCGCCCAAAGTCGACAAAAGAGCTACGCTGACATTAAAAGAAAAGATATAGAATTTGAAATTGGAGAGATGGTCATGCTTAAAGTTGCACCTTGGAAAGGCGTTGTTCGATTTGGTAAACGAGGGAAATTAAATCCAAGGTATATTGGACCATTCAAGATTATTGATCGTGTCGGAACAGTAGCTTACCGACTTGAGTTACCTCAACAACTCGCGGCTGTACATAACACTTTCCACGTCTCGAATTTGAAGAAATGTTTTGCTAAAGAAGATCTCACTATTCCGTTAGATGAAATCCAAATCAACGAAAAACTTCAATTCATCGAAGACCCGTCGAAATAATGGATCGTGAGGTTAAAATACTTAAGCAAAACAATATACCAATTATTAAGGTTCGATGGAATGCTCGTAGAGGACCCGAGTTCACCTGGGAGCGTGAAGATCAGATGAAGAAGAAATACCCGCATCTATTTCCAGAAGATTCGTCAACACCTTCAACAGCTTAAAATTTCGGGACGAAATTTATTTAACGGGTAGGTACTGTAGTGACCCGAACTTTTCCATGTTTATATATATTAATTGAGATTGATATTTACATGATTAAATTTTTCCAACATGTTAAGCAATCAAACTTGTTAAGACTTGATTAATTGAAATATGTTTCATATAGACAATTGACCACCCAAGTTGACCGGTGATTCACGAACGTTAAAACTTGTAAAAACTATATGATGACATATATATGGATATATATATATATATATATATATATATATATATATATATATATATATATATATATATATATATATATATATATATATATATATATATAGATATAGTTAACATGATACTATGATAAGTAAACATATCATTAAGTATATTAACAATGAACTACATATGTAAAAACAAGACTACTAACTTAATGATTTTTAAACGAGACATATATGTAACGATTATCGTTGTAAAGACATTTAATGTATATATATCATATTAAGAGATATTCATACATGATAATATCATGATAATATAATAATTTAAAATCTCATTTGATATTATAAACATTGGGTTAACAACATTTAACAAGATCGTTAACCTAAAGGTTTCAAAACAACACTTACATGTAACGACTAACGATGACTTAACGACTCAGTTAAAATGTATATACATGTAGTGTTTTAATATATATTTATACACTTTTGAAAGACTTCAATACACTTATCAAAATACTTCTACTTAACAAAAATGCTTACAATTACATCCTCGTTCAGTTTCATCAACAATTCTACTCGTATGCACCCGTATTCGTAATCGTACAATACACAGCTTTTATATGTATGTACTATTGGTATATACACTCCAATGATCAGCTCTTAGCAGCCCATGTGAGTCACCTAACACATGTGGGAACCATCATTTGGCAACTAGCATGAAATATCTCATAAAATTACAAAAATATGAGTAATCATTCATGACTTATTTACATGAAAACAAAATTACATATCCTTTATATCTAATCCATACACCAACGACCAAAAACACCTACAAACACTTTCATTCTTCAATTTTCTTCATCTAATTGATCTCTCTCAAGTTCTATCTTCAAGTTCTAAGTGTTCTTCATATATTCTACAAGTTCTAGTTACATAAAATCAAGAATACTTTCAAGTTTGCTAGCTCACTTCCAATCTTGTAAGGTGATCATCCAACCTCAAGAAATCTTTGTTTCTTACAGTAGGTTATCATTCTAATACAAGGTAATAATCATATTCAAACTTTGGTTCAATTTTTATAACTATAACAATTTTATTGCAAGTGATGATCTTACTTGAACTTTTTTTCGTGTCATGATTCTGCTTCAAGAACTTCGAGCCATCCAAGGATTCGTTGAAGCTAGATCCATTTTTCTCTTTTCCAGTAGGTTTATCCAAGGAACTTAAGGTAGTAATGATGTTCATAACATCATTCGATTCATACATATAAAGCTATCTTATTCGAAGGTTTAAACTTGTAATCACTAGAACATAGTTTAGTTAATTCTAAACTTGTTCGCAAATAAAAGTTAATCCTTCTAACTTGACTTTTAAAATCAACTAAACACATGTTCTATATCTATATGATATGCTAACTTAATGATTTAAAACCTGAAAACACGAACAACACCGTAAAACCGGATTTACGCCGTCGTAGTAACACCGCGGGCTGTTTTGGGTTAGTTAATTAAAAACTATGATAAACTTTGATTTAAAAGTTGTTATTCTGAGAAAATGATTTTTATTATGAACATGAAACTATATCCAAAAATTATGGTTAAACTCAAAGTGGAAGTATGTTTTCTAAAATGGTCATCTAGACGTCGTTCTTTCGACTGAAATGACTACCTTTACAAAAACGACTTGTAACTTATTTTTCCGACTATAAACCTATAATGTTTCTGTTTAGATTCATAAAATAGAGTTCAATATGAAACCATAGAAATTTGATTCACTCAAAACGGATTTAAAATGAAGAAGTTATGGGTAAAACAAGATTGGATAATTTTTCTCATTTTAGCTACGTGAAAATTGGTAACAAATATATTCCAACCATAACTTAATCAACTTGTATTGTATATTATGTAATCTTGAGATACCATAGACACGTATACAATGTTTCGACCTATCATGTCGACACATCTATATATATTTCGGAACAACCATAGACACTCTATATGTGAATATTGGAGTTAGCTATACAGGGTTGAGGTTGATTCCAAAATATATATAGTTTGAGTTGTGATCAATACTGAGATACGTATACACTGGGTCGTGGATTGATTCAAGATAATATTTATCGATTTATTTCTGTACATCTAACTGTGGACAACTAGTTGTAGGTTACTAACGAGGACAGCTGACTTAATAAACTTAAAACATCAAAATATATTAAAAGTGTTATATTTTGAACATACTTTGATATATATGTATATATTGTTATAGGTTCGTGAATCAACCAGTGGCCAAGTCTTACTTCCCGGCAGAGTAAAAATCTGTGAAAGTGAGTTATAGTCCCACTTTTAAAATCTAATATTTTTGGGATGAGAATACATGCAGGTTTTATAAATGATTTACAAAATAGACACAAGTACGTGAAACTACATTCTATGGTTGAATTATCGAAATCGAATATGCCCCTTTTTATTAAGTCTGGTAATCTAAGAATTAGGGAACAGACACCCTAATTGACGCGAATCCTAAAGATAGATCTATTGGGCCTAACAAACCCCATCCAAAGTACCAGATGCTTTAGTACTTCAAAATTTATATCATATCCGAAGGGTGTTCTGGAATGATGGGGATATTCTTATATATGCATCTTGTTAATGTCGGTTACCAGGTGTTTACCATATGAATGATTTTTATCTCTATGTATGGGATGTGTATTGAAATATGAAATCTTGTGGTCTATTATTATGATTTGATATATATAGGTTAAACCTATAACTCACCAACATTTTTGTTGACGTTTTAAGCATGTTTATTCTCAGGTGATTGTTAAGAGCTTCCGCTGTCGCATACTTAAATAAGGACGAGATTTGGAGTCCATGCTTGTATGATATTGTGTAAAAACTGCATTCAAGAAACTTATTTTGTTGTAACATATTTGTATTGTAAACCATTATGTAATGGTCGTGTGTAAACAGGATATTTTAGATTATCATTATTTGATAATCTACGTAAAGCTTTTTAAAACCTTTATCTATGAAATAAAGGTTATGGTTTGTTTTAAAAATGAATGCAGTCTTTGAAAAACGTCTCATATAGAGGTCAAAACCTCGCAACGAAATCAATTAATATGGAACGTTTTTAATCAATAAGAACGGGACATTTCAATACCAACGACCAAAAATACCTACAAACACTTTCATTCTTCAATTTCATTCATCTAATTAATCTCTCTCAAGTTCTATCTTCAAGTTCTAAGTGTTCTTCATAAATTCTACAAGTTCTAGTTTCATAAAATCAAGAATACTTCCAAGTTTGCTAGCTTACTTCCAATCTTGTAGAGTGATCATCCAATCTCAAGAAATCTTTATTATTTACAGTAAGATATCTTTCTAATACAAGGTAATACTCATATTCAAACTTTGATTCAATTTCTATAACTATAACAATCTTATTTCGAGTGGAAATCTTACTTGAACTTGTTTTCGTGTCATGATTCTGCTTCAAGAACTTTCAAGCCATCCAAGGATCCTTTGAAGCTAGATCCATTTTCTCATTTCCAGTAGCTTTATCCAGAAAACTTGAGGTAGTAATGATGTTCATAACATCATTCGATTCATACATATAAAGCTATCTTATTCGAAGGCTTAAACTTGTAATCACTAGAACATAGTTTAGTTAATTCTAAACTTGTTCGCAAACAAAAGTTAATCCTTCTAACTTGAATTTTAAAATCAACTAAACACATGTTATATATCTATATGATATGCTAACTTAATGATTTAAAACCTGGAAACACGAAGAACACTGTAAAATCGGACATACGCCGTCGTAGTAACACCGCGGGCTGTTTTGGGTTAGTTAATTAAAAACTATGATAAACTTTGATTTAAAAGTTGTTCTTCTGGGAAAATGATTTTTCTTATTAACATGAAATTATATCCAAGAATCATGGTTAAACTCAAAGTGGAAGTATGTTTTCTAAAATGGTCATCTAGACGTCGTTCTTTCGACTGAAATGACTACCTTTACAAAAATGACATGTAACTTATATTTCTAACTATAAACCTATACTTTTTCTGTTTATATTCATAAAATAGAGTTCAATATGAAACCATAGCAATTTGATTCACTCAAAACGGATTTAAAATGAAGAAGTTACGGGTAAAACAAGATTGGATAATTTTTCTTGTTGTAGCAACGTGAAAATTGGTAACAAATCTATATTAATCATATCCTAGCTAACTTATATTGTATTATACATGTATTCTAATATATTATGTAATCTTGGGATACCATAGACACGTATGAAATGTTTTGACATATCATATCAACCCATGTGTATATATTATTTGGAACAACCATAGACACTCTATATGCAGTAATGTGAGAGTTAGCTATACAGGGTTGAGGTTGATTCCAAAAATATATATACTTTGAGTTGTGATCTAGCCTAAGACGTGTATACACTGGGTCGTGGATCGATTCAAGATAATATATATCAATTTTTTTCTGTACATCTAACGTTGGACAACTAGTTTTAGGTTACTAACGAGGACAGCTGACTTAATAAACTTAAAACATCAAAATGTATTAAAAGTGTTGTAAATATATTTTGAATATACTTTGATATATATGTACATATTTGTTATAGGTTCGTGAATCGACCAGTGGCCAAGTCTTACTTCCCGACGAAGTAAAAATATGTGAAAGTGAGTTATAGTCCCACTTTTAAAATCTAATATTTTTGGGATGAGAATACATGCAGGTTTTATAAATGATTTACAAAATAGACACAAGTACGTGAAACTACATTCTATGGTTGAATTATCGAAATTGAATATGCCCCTTTTTATTAAGTCTGGTAATCTAAGAATTAGGGAACAGACACCCTAATTGACGCGAACTCTAAAGATAGATCTATTGGGCCTAACAAACCCCATCCAAAGTACCGGATGCTTTAGTACTTCGAAATTTATATCATATCCGAAGGGTGTCCCGGAATGATGGGGATATTCTTATATATGCATCTTGTTAATGTCGGTTACCAGGTGTTCACCATATGAATGATTTTTATCTCTATGTATGGGATGTATATTGAAATATGAAATCTTGTGGTCTATTGTTACAATTTGATATATATAGGTTAAACCTATAACTCACCAACATTTTTGTTGATGTTTAAAGCATGTTTATTCTCAGGTGAATATTAAGAGCTTCCGCTGTTGCATACTAAAATAAGGACAAGATTTGGAGTCCATGTTTGTATGATATTATGTAAAAACTGCATTCAAGAAACATATGTCGATGTAATATATTTCTATTGTAAACCATTATGTAATGGTCGTGTGTAAACAGTATATTTTAGATTATCATTATTTGATAATCTACGTAATGCTTTTGAAACCTTTATTGATAAAATAAAGGTTATGGTTGTTTTAAAAATGAATGCAGTCTTTGAAAAACGTCTCATATAGAGGTCAAAACCTCGCAACGAAATCAATTAATATGGAACGTTTATAATCAATATGAACGGGACATTTCAGTTGGTATCCGATCGTTGGTCTTAGAGAACCAAAAAATTTGCATTAGTGTGTCTTATCGAGTTTGTTAGGATGCATTAGTGAGTCTGGACTTCGACCGTGTTTTCTTTAAAAATGATTGCTTAACATTTTTGTTGGAAACTATATATTTTTAACATGTGAATATTATGTGATATATTAATCTCTTAACGTGTTTGATATTATGTGATAGATGTCTACCTCTAGAACAAGTCCCATTGACTCACCTAATAATAATGAAGAGTCAAAAGTAAATTGAAATGATTCGTGGACTGATTCACAAGTTCCCGAAGAGGAACCGGAAGAAGAGTCGAAACCGGAAGAAGAATCGGAACCGGAAGAAGAATCGGAACCGGAAGAAGAAATAGAACCAGTGGGGGAAATAATAAAACGGTTAAGTAGAAGAAAATCCTCAACCAACCGACCAAAGTTAATGATTTCTAAAATTCATCGTAAGTTGAAGACTAGGTCTTGGAACCGAAATTGCTTTACCCGAGGGCGGTGCGAAAAATTTTGTTATCATTATTTTTAATTTTATTGATCTAAAGTATACCAAAAAAATTAAAAAACCCAAAAATTTTTGCTTTTAAAACAAACGATTTAATGACAAATTTTAAATTTTGTCGAGGGACGGACTAGGTAAACATACCGAAACTACCTAAAGTAAAAGGAAACAAAATTTTAAAAATTATTCATTTAAATTGTTTTAATAAATAAAGGTTTTATAAAAAAATAAATAAATATATATATATATATATATATATATATATATATATATATATATATATATATATATATATATATATATATATATATATATATATATATATATATGTAAAAGTATGTATATATATGTTTGTAGTTATCTCATGTACAAAACAGGGTAAAACAGTGCACTTTTAAAGACTGACATTAAGTTCAGCAAAAGCTACTAATTTTGACGACAAGACGCAAAATATCAAATGTGATATAAAATAATATGTTTGCAAACTCGGTATTTTTAATCACTTTTCTACACTAATCACCCTCATGAATTTATAATTATAGTCTTATTTCATGCAAATGAGGGCATTGCATGATCTCAAGTGTGGGGAAGGGTTATAAATTCTCTCGGGTTTACACTTAGTTTATTTGCCAAATTTTGTCAATATTTGAAAATTTTTCAATAAAATGAATTCAAAATCATGTTTATACATATTTATGAACGATAAAACTAGGTGTTAATGCCGAAATTATTGTTACCTCGGAGAGAACATAAATGGAGAAACAACCCAAAACGTTAGAATTCATTTAAAATGGAATAGAGGAGAATAAAAAGACAAAGAAAAAAATAATAAATAAAAGCTAATTGTGGGAAGAATTTACCAAGTTCTTTAAAACACATATCACATATGTTTGTACAAGATTATTGCAGGTACTTTTGTTTTGGACGATTTTAATCAGTTTTACCTAATTTACTGTAATATATTTGAAAGAAAGATGGATCTACACGATGAATCAATTCCATCATTAAAAGGAAGTAAAGTCTTCTGAAAAAGACACGCGCTTCTTGATTTAGGTCAGGAAGTTGTCGTTCAGACCAACTGTAGGTTGACGAAAAATCTAGAAAAGTCATCTCTAAAATCAGCAGGAAATCCACGGACCTCAGCATCAAACAAGGTCGCCAAGTGGTCAGACTTATCCTAACCATGAGAGGATCTGTCTCGTAAAATGGGGAGGGCACCGTGCAAATTATCTTGATAAGACTAATGAATCAGACCCCCAGAAAGGATAATCACCTTAAAGATTAAAAATCAGCTTTTAAGCCTGATATTACTCAATCCTTGATATTGACCTTAAAGATTGAGAATTACAAACTCATGGAATTCGATGATATCTAAACTCGAGCTTGAACGAAAAAATATTTTGATCAAATTAAAACCGATTTGTTTTCTGAAAACCTATTTTCAATGCGTTCATTACCATTGAACGTAAAATCCTAGAAATTCACCTAGAATTCATTAGGTCACCTGAACCAAATCGGGTGTCAACAGTAAGAACGGTGGTTGCATAGCATGGTCGAAGACAGGACCTTGTGCCAGACTGAAAAACTATAGGGTGATCTTTACTATTGCTCCTACAAAGGATAGTAATTGCATTCGACACGATATAGACCATAATTATTAGCATGTCACGGGACATTGCCTTAACAGTTGCTTGTTCAACGCTTTCCTTTACAACCAGATGGTAGTTTACCGAAAGGTAATATACGGAGCAAGTATACTGGACGTGTGCTTTCCTAATACAAGGTTAGCAAGTGGGTGACACAAAATCGCAAGTTTTGAGCTAAAATTTTAAAAATATGAAACCCACAAAAATATTTTGCAAACACCGGTGAAGGGTTATTCCAGAAAACTTATCTAGGGTAAAAGTTAGAATGAATTTTCAAAAGATCAAATGTTTTCATAAAGATCCAATTTTCTTAAAGGATCTAAATTTTTAATAGTCATGTGGGACTGTAAACCACATCGTTACTATCATTATTTATACCGCTGTATCAAAATCACTGATGTATAAAGTGTGAGAATAAAAAAAAAGTGATTCGAGTGAAGTGTGATTTAATTTCAAGTTCTGTATTGCTTGAGGACAAGCAACGTTCAAGTGTGGGGATATTTGATAGTGCTCCAAATGAACATATATTTAGGCACAATATCCTTCCAATATGTAAAGCTTTTAGTTGTAATTGTTCTATTTTTATGTAATATTTGTTTAAATAAATAAGTGCGAAGACAAAAGAAGAAAACGACGATTTGAAGACGCAAATGACCAAAAAGCTCAAATGTACAAGATATAATTCAAGTGGTTCAATTTATTGATGAGAAACGTCCAAAAATGATAAGAGTACAAGCCGCAAAATACAAAGTACAAGATATTAAATAGTACGCAAGGACGTTCGAAAATCCGGAACCGAGACATGAACCAACTATCAACGCGCGATGCAATGGAGCTAAAATTACAAGTTAACTATGCACATAAATATAATATAATATATAAATAATTCTTAAAATTATATATATATTATATTATATATTAAAAACCGTCGGCAAACTAGAAAACAAAGTTGTGTGAGCTGGATCAGAGGGCCATGCGATCGCATGGCTAGAAGGCACAAAATCCATGCGATCGCATGGGCATCAGAATCTGGCTAAGTGCTATAAAAGGCGACGAATTCTGCACGAAATATATATATCTTTTTCTCTTCCTTTCTCTGTAAGAAATATATATATATATATATATATATATATATATATATATATATATATATATATATATATATATATATTTATAATTTAAAGTTTAATTTAAGTTTAATAATAATTGGGTTATTGTAAGGAATATTTTAAGGTTTTGTAAGTCGAAACTCTGTCCGTGTAACGCTACGCGATTAATCACCACTATAAGCTATGTTCTTCCTTTTTAAATTAATGTCTCGTAACTAAGTTATTATTATGCTTATTTGAGCCAAAGTAATCGTGATGTTAGACTAAATATTAAGACGGGGTTATTAGATTTTGTACCATAATTAAGGTTTGGACAAAAGACCGACACTTGTGGACATTGGACTATTGACTATTAATAGATAGGGGGTATTGTCTAATCGAATGACAACTCATTAGAATCTGTCGAACCTATCTTCAAATTAGTTAATCTAATAATTATTAAAATGATTATGTATGTCCTATTTAGTGACGTTTATACTACATCTTTTACGATCATTTAATTAATTATTTGGGTTGGGTAATTGATTATTCATTCTGATCAAGTGGGTAAATTAATATTCATATCTCATTAAAACAGGGGTGGATTACATACAAGGATAATTGGTGTAATTGTTAACAAAGTATTAAAACCTTGGATTACACGCAGTCGATAACCTGGTGTAATTATTAATAAAGTATTAAAACCTTGTTACAGTTCGAATCCCTAATTAGTTGGAATATTTGACTTCGGGAATAAGGTTAATTTGACGAGCATTTTATAATTATGACCGATGGACTATTATGGACAAAAACCGAATAGGTATCAAATAATCCAGGACAAAGGACAATTAACCCGGATAACAATTAATCAAAACGTCAAACATCATGATTACGGAAGATTAAATAAGCATAATATACTTTTATTTCATATTTCATCGTACCTTTATTTACTGTCATTTTAATTACTGCAATTTACTTTATCGCAATTTAAATTCTGTCATTTATATTATCGTCATTTATCTTTACGCTTTATTTAAAATCGACAAACCGGTCACTAAACGGTAAAACCCCCCTTTTATAATAATAATAATACTACTATATTACTAATATATATATATATATATATATATATATATATATATATATATATATATATATATAAATATATATATATAAATATATATATATATATATATATATATATATACAAATATAATTGTTTAAAAATATAGTGTACGCAATAAGCCGTCTCCCTGTGGAACGAACCGGACTTACTAAAAACTACACTACTCTACGATTAGGTACACTGCCTATAAGTGTTGTAGCAAGGTTTAGGTATATCCCATCTATATAAATAAATAAAACTTGTGTAATATTTCATAATATTTCGTAGTAAAAATAATACTATTTCGTACTACACCTCGCAACACATCAGTTACTAAGATTTATGAAAGATGATTTTGTACACAAAAAAGGTGTACTGTATTTAAAAGATATCGCATGTACATTACAGGTGGGTATAGGATTCGAGCCCATTTGTACCATGCAGCATTTAAATCTTGTGGTCTATCAAAATGATGAATTTTATTGTTTACGATAAACCTATGAACTCGCCAACCTTTTGGTTGACACTTGAAAGCATGTTTATTCTCAGGTATGAAAGAAATCTTCCGCTGTGCATTTTCTCATTTTAGAGACATTACTTGGAGTGAGTCATGACATATTTCAAAAGACGTTGCATTCGAGTCATTGAGTTCATCAAGATTATTATTAAGTCAATTATAGTTGGATATATTATGAAATGGTATTCATGCCGTCAACTTTCGATGTAATGAAAGTTTGTCTTTTAAAAACGAATGCAATGTTTGTAAAATGTATCATATAGAGGTCAAGTACCTCGCGATGTAATCAATTGTAATGTATTCGTCCAGATGGATTAGGACGGGTCGTTAGATATATAAACGATTTCAGTTTTTGATACAGATTAAGAAGGACTTCTAACAAAATTAGACAATTACAAAATTCACAAACAGTTTGGAAGTCGACATGAAACAGATTCGTACCCTTTTTTTCTTTTTTCTTTTTTTATAAATTATATAATTAATTATTAATAATAAATAAATACATGAGTTATAATATTAATACTAATTAATAATAATTATATCACTATATACATTAAAAGAGAGTCTCGATTAGCTAATAAATGTTTTCAAAACCCCCTTAATTACCATTAGATTAGAAAATGACTTTACAATACCCTTAATCCAACGATCATTAATCATCCCTAAAAATATTAACTAATAAATCAATTTTACATACATTTCATCCCTAAAATACCCTTCTAATAATTAAAAAAAAACCCTTTCATATTCTTCTTGATTAATACGGAGTATTTGTTATTAGGGTTTCTTCAGCATCCTTTTTCTCCCTAAATCTCAATTCGCAACTCGAATCTGATCAACAATCGAAGATTTTGGTCTAATTGCATCAACAATCGAAGGTATTTTCGTTTGAATTGCAACTGTAGATGGCGTACGAAACCTAAGTTCTCTTTTTTTCTTCTTTCTCACCTGTATTTAATATATATGCATAGTTCATTCTGTGTTGACAATTCCTATCAACTTAGTCATCTTTATATTGGGCTTTTTGAACTACAATTTATCTATATTTGTGCTTCCAGTTTTTCACAAATTTATCTACAACTTAGTCTAATTGAAAATCTATGCTTAGCTGAATTCTTTCCTAATCTGAGTTTGGGATTCGCGTGTATTAAGTAATGCTATATGGTCTTTTTTTTTTGTGCGGGTCATGGATGTTTCAATTCACATTTTTGTAATATATTAGGATACAACTAATTTTTAATTACTTTTTTTTTGTTAGAATCAAAGGTTTTATTATGATGAAATTAAATTTGAAGATATAATGATGGAGTTTATAACAACAAACAAGTCATTGTATAAAGGTATATATATTTTAAATTCGAATTTAAGGCAGGTATTACATTGTTTAGATTCACGTTTGAACAAATAAGTCAAAGAATGTGATACGTTGTTTATGACTGTTTAGATTCATGTTGGTACATTGTAAGCATTATATACGGTTTAACTTTAAATGGGTAACACGATAAGATTTCTTATATCTTGCTTTATAAAGACATCTATAACGCTAATAAATGATAATCACATATAATTTTGACAAGGAATCCAAGAAAAAAAGACCATGGACAATGGGCAAGGGACAAATGAGCATACAATTTTGCGTGCTTAAAAGATATGTTGTTGGATAATATATAATGCTTTCGTGAACTAGCTATGTATAACCTTTACTTTGATAACATCATACTGTAAAATATAAATAGACACGCTTTTACATGTAGGTATTAATTTGGTTTCGGAGATATTACACGCATTCAAGGATTACGTTAAATTACACATTATAGGTGTCAATATGGGCGGCTTTTATAATTAGTCAAGTGGGTAATATATTACGTTAAGATTCTTATTATATGTGTCAATATGGGTGGGTTTTTATTTATATTTTTAAACATTTGTTATATTATTTATTTGTGTTATCATTGAAAGTAATTTATTACAATATGTAGGGTTTTGGCTTTATATTTAGGGTTTATAGGGTTTAGGTTTAGGGTTTATGGTTTAGATTCTAGGTTTTAGGATTTATATTTTAGGGCTTATGGTTTAGAGTTTTTAGGGTTTAGGTTAGGGTTTAGGGTTTAGGGTTTAGATTTAGGGTTTAGAGTTTTTAGGGTTGAGGGTTTAGATTTGGGGTGTAGGGTTTGGAGTTTAGGTTTAGGGTTTAGATTTAGCGTTTAAGGTTTAGATTTAGGGTTTAAATTTTAGGGTTTAGAGTGTAGGTTTAGGGTTTTGGATTTAGGGTTTAGGGTTTAGGTTAGGGTTTAAATTCTAGGGTGTAGGGTTTTGGGTTTAGATTTAGGGTTTGGGTTTAGGGTTTAGATTCTAGGGTTTAGGGTTTATATTTTAGGGCTTAGGGTTTATGGTTTAGGGTTTAGAGTTTTTAGGGGTTAGGTTAGGGTTTAGGATTTAGATTTAGGTTTTGGGTTTAGGGTTTATATTTTAGGGCTTAGGGTTTAGGGTTTAGGGTTAGGGTTTAGAGTTTTTAGGGGTTAGGTTAGGGTTTAGGGTTTAGATTTATGGTGTAGGGTTTAGAGTTTAGGTTTAGGGTTTTAGGTTTAGATTTAGGGTTTAGGTTAGGGTTTAGGGTTTAGATTTTAGGGTTTATAGTTTATGTTTGGTTTTTGGGTTTAGATTTAGGGTTTAGTATGTGACTATACTTGCGGTATCTATATATATGAACTCCGTGCGATGATCAATCTGCTATTTGTGATCTAATTATATCTACTTTACTTAATACATTAAAAGAAATAAGTAATCGAAATCAGTACTCAACTACTTTTTGTTTTAGTAGTACAAGACAATTAAATTTGTTTAGTAGTAAAACCCTACCAAAAACTAATCAAATGTTTATGTGTGTACTTAGTACACATGATAAATTGGGCGGGTTACATGGGTTAGTTAATTGAAGACCATTTGTGTAATGAGCTTCTGTTTTTGATTATGTCTTGAACATACCATATTATCTTAGTACGTCACATTACACATGTATATCATAAAAAATTGTTTATTAATTTTACAGGCTAATCAGCTACGTGAAAACGCTTTAAAGGAGATCCGAAAGATAATCATTCCAAGACAACAAAATATGGATGTATTGTTCATGACTACTGCGGAGTATCTGATAAGACTGACTATAGTATCTCAAATATGTGAAACTTGGAGAAAAAAATGACTACTAGATCTATCAAAGTACACTTATCATATCATATTACATATTATCCATCCTAATTATTGTTGTATTGTAGACAATCAAATTCTTATTATTGTTTTTGACTTTACTGTTGTTATTTTATTCTAATGAAGTACTTCATTCGATATTTGTCTCTTGATATATATAGTTTACTTTTGCCTTTCATTACTATTACATCGCAACTATCGTTATCTAACATCGTCATTATATCAACTCCAAAAAGATCCCCGTGAATTCGCGGGTCTTTAACTAGTTAATTATTATTAATAAGACACTAAAAAAATATGATGATATTAACAATCACCAAAAATGATAATTTTTAATAAGTTTATTGATAATAATTAATAAGAATGATAATAATAATATTATTAATGGTACATAATAAATTGTATTATATTCTAAGAATATTTATAATAATAATGATTTTAATGATAATGGTAATTATAAAAATAATAATCTTAATCAAAATTTTATTACTCATTATAATATAATAGTGATATTATCAATGATAACAATAATCATAATATTTATAATTTTTAATAACAATTATTATTATACAAATACATAATAATAACAATTATAATAACTGATAATATTTAAATTATATATCCATAAAACTAATATTGATATTGATATTAGTATTAGTATTAATAAAGATAGTAATAGTAATAATAAGGTTATTATAACGACTATATTCTTAACTTGTATTTACATTTAGTATATACAATTTATTAATTATGTAATATTTAGTAATTATATATAGTAACTTACATTGAGTATTAAATTCTTATATATATATATATATATATATATATATATATATATATATATATATATATATATATATATATATATATATATATATATATATATATATATATATATATATATATATATATATTAATAATTATCTATAGAAATCACATATTTATATATAAATTCATTTTAAGTACAACTTAATTATTTTATATCTTATTTTACATATTTAATTTTAATGTTTAAATTATATTTTATAATTTCAACTTATTATACATACTACATTTATGTATATATACATATTTAATTACAAACAATTGTTCGTGAATCGTCGGGAATGGTCAAAAGGGCAAATGCATTCATGTAACTGTTCCAAAGTTTTCGAGACTCAACATTACAGACTTTGCTTATCATGTCGGAAACATATAAAGATTAAGTTTAAATTTGGTCGGAAATTTCCGGGTCGTCACAGTACCTACCCGTTAAAGAAATTTCGTCCCGAAATTTGAGTGAGGTGGTCATGGCTAACAATAAAAATGTTTTCATGACGAATATGAGTTGATAAATAGAGTTTCATCATTATTGACTAATATAGATAAAACAATTCGTTGATGTGAAGAGTACGAGTGAAACTATCATAAAATAGTGAAATAAAGAAATAGAGGCTCGTCTTAGCTTTTGACGTAGTCAGGTTTGAATTCCGGAATTCAAGGGATTTAAAGAAAATCTTCGAAATCTAAAAGATTTGATTCTTCGGTAATTAAGGAAATTAGAATCCTCTTTGGTTAAATGTGATAATCTGTTTCGATTGCTCTGTCGGATATTTCACTATAATTTCACCCCCTTCGTTTCTTTATTTTCACAGTTCATACTTTCTATGCTTTCTTTCTTAATTCATACTTTTGTTTTCTCTTCCCGACTTTAAGTAAAGCGATCAAGACATCTCGGTTTGTAGGTATGAAGTTTGATTTGAACATAACCAAGATTCTAAGCAGAAAGGAATGGTATTAGCACAATCTGATTTGGTTAAATTACCAGAATTCAAGAGAAAAGATAGAACTATCATGAAAGTATGTTCTCGATATGTTTATGTTTTAAATAGAATGTAAGAATCGTGTAACATGGCACATGATGACGTTATGGTCTGTGAATGATCACGTTTCATTAGAAACTCAGCATGATTTACTGTAATATAATCACATTGATCAAGTGTCATTATATTATACTAACTCATGCATCAATTTCCAACACTACTTAAAAATCATTCATAATTCAAACTCAAATTTTTAAAGAAATTTAGAAACTAAAGTAGTTTCCTTTATGATGTAATATAGATAGCACGAAAAGATAAATAATTTCGGACGAGAGTATTTATGAAAATATCTTCAGAAATATCGAAGATATTTATAATGAAAGATACGATAATACCTTAGAATTTTAGAATCAAATTGTGATGAAGAAATTCATTCACGATGATTTATAGCGATTAAGGAGCAAGGTATTCGCTAAAGATTTCATCAGAAACAGAATCATCTGAATCCATTATGTACAAGTTTAATCCTTGTAATTTGTTCAGAGTCTCCTTCATGATTTGCTCAATTCATTTTTCAGTATCAAAATCTTTGAGCTTTTTCAACATTCCGAGTATTGATTCTTAGACTGGGTGCTTTTCAGAATTTCAGAATGAGAGTTCATAATTCTAAGAGGTAAATGTTATATGTATACATATAACTGTTGATGTAGAAACGCTGCGAGATTCAAAATAGTGATTGCTAATTCTCGGTAATTGGTATGGCAATTCTTGTTACAAGATGCGGATGAGTACATGATAGGGTTTTAATGAACAGATATAATGGTTCTTCGGAGAGACTTAAGTCAATGAGTAATGAAGTTGCTGGTAGGTTTACTGCTAATGTGGTGGAATATAAACAGTTTCCCGGTATCGATGACGAAAGGCAACTTATATATCAAAGTTATAATAAGGTTTATTCGAATGAAAAGTCGAAATTGATTTGCTGAAGCTGTGACAAAATTGGCTACTTTGGAAAGGGATTGCAAGATTATTTTCAGTAATAACAATCCAAGTGGTTCGAAATATTGATGAGAAACGTCTAAAAATTACAAGAGTACAAGCCGTGAAACGCAAAGTACAAGATATCTCCGCGTACGAAAGGACGTTTGAAAATCCAGAACCGGGCGCGACGCAAAGGAGCTAAAATTACAAGTCAACTATGCACATAAATATAATATAATATATAAATAATTCTTAAATTATATATATATTATATTATATAATAAAACGTCGGCAAAACTAGAAAACAAAAGTAGGTGGCCTGATCCAGCTGGCCATGCGATCGCATGGCCAGGAAGACCATTCTTTATGCGATCGTATGAAGCCAGAAAGCTGGTCAGGTCCTATAAATTCAGCATTTTTCGACGAGTAAAAACACCTTTTTCTTTTCCTTTTTAAAAATCACCACTGTAAGCTATGTTCTTCCTTTTTAAATTAATGTCTCGTAACTAAGTTATTATTATGCTTATTTAAGCCAAAGTAATCGTGATGTTGGACTAAAAATTAAGATTGGGTTATTAGATTTTGTACCATAATTAAGGTTTGGACAAAAGACCGACACTTGTGGACATTGGACTATTGACTATTAATAGATAGGGGGTATTGTCTAATTTAATGACAACTCATTAGAACCTGTCGAACCTATCTTCAAATTAGTTAATCTAATAATTATTAAAATGATTATGTATGTCCTATTTAGTGACGTTTATACGACATCTTTTACGATCATTTAATTAATTATTTGGGTTGGGTAATTGATTATTCATTCTGATCAAGTGGGTAAATTAATATTCATATCTCATTAAAACAGGGGTGGATTACATACAAGGATAATTGGTGTAATTGTTAACAAAATATTAAAACCTTAGATTACGCGCAGTCGATAACCTGGTGTAATTATTAACAAAGTATTAAAACTTTGTTACAGTTCGAATCCCTAATTAGTTGGAATATTTGACTTCGGGAATAAGGTTAATTTGACGAGCATTTTATAATTATGACCGATGGACTATTATGGACAAAAAAACCAAATAGCTATTAAATAATCCAGGACAAAGGACAATTAAACCGGGTAATAAATTAAAATCAACACGTTGAACATCATGATTACGAAAGTTTAAATAAGCATAATACTTTTATTTCATATTTCATCGTACCTTTATTTACTGTCATTTTAATTACTACAATTTACTTTATCGCAATTTAAATTCTGTCATTTATATTATCGTCATTTATCTTTACGCTTTATTTAAAATCGACAAACCGGTCATTAAAACGGTAAAAACCCCCTTTTTATAATAATAATAATACAACATTTATATATATATATATATATATATATACATACATATTTATACAAATATAATTGTTTAAAAATATAGCGTTAAACTTGGCTAGTTCCCTGTGGACGAACCGGACTTACTAAAAACTACACTACTGTACGATTAGGTACACTGCCTATAAGTGTTGTAGCAAGGTTTAGGTATATCTACTCTATAAATAAATAAATAACTTGTGTAAAATTGTATCGTATTTAATAGTATTTCGCAATAAAAATATAACTATTTCGTACCCCTTCGCTTTAACATCATTTACACAGGTTCCAAGAGTTTTTCAGGTGCATAACTATATGCATAAATCTTTTCTTTCGAAGATGAAGTGCGGTTGATTCATCCTCTAGATTGAGGTGTTTTCAAGGATCATGAAAGGTTTGAACGCAGATTGTAATCGTCGAGATACAAATGAGGTTTAAGATGAAATAAAGTGGCAAACTTGAAGAACTGTCTAGTTTTATATGTTATAATCAATATTTTAATTCATTTTAATTGTCCAATGTTGGTAGTCTTCAGTTGATTGTCCACAGTTAGCAGTTCAATAATTCATATATAGTTTAATATATAATATTCGAATTAATTAATACGTATCGTGACCCATTGTATACACATCTCAGACTCGATCACAACTCAAAGTATATATATTATTATAGAATCAACCTCAACCCTGTATAGCTAACTCAAGCATTACTGTATATAGAGTGTCTATGGTTATTCCAAATAATATATATTGATGCGTCGATATGATATGTCAAAACCTTGTATACGTGTCCCGATATTTAAAGTGCGTAAAATAAATAACAAAAATTAAATGACGATAAATAAAATTGCGAGAATGTAAATTGCGATAATTAAATTGCGATAAATAAAATGTAATCAGTTATCTAGGAACAGTTAGCTAGGAACAGTTACCGTGGATTCTTAACAAAATTTCTCATAGTTAATTTGTTTGTTTCTAACAAATTTTATTTTGTTAAATGTTTTCTTCATTATGTCACTTGTTGGATTCTGGTAAATCAAAATTCAAATATGAAATTGGATGAAAATGGTTATTATGCGGTGAACGGATACGTATATCGGTGGTTGTAAGTAGGATAGTGAATGACTGTTGAATCAGCTTCGAATAATGTACAGTGTAATTTATTAATGTGAAATCTAAATATTCCTCGGGTATTACCTACCCGTTAAAATATTTTCACCATTAACAGTTTGTACAAAAGGATTTTTAATTACAATATTTATAAAAACATATATACATATATATTTTTTTCAGATGTAATTATGGATTTAATGAGTTAATATAACCTTAAACTCATTTGCTTTTCGGTTAGAATTAGAGTACATAATCTCTAAAACATTAGAGATTACATAATCATCATGTCGAACGAAGATAAATAATGTAGAACGTCACGTAGAACGATGATTATACTCGAGGTACAGAATGAGATGTTGAGGCATGGGATGCGGATGTTTCTGTTGATGGTGGTGATGGTATTGTTAGTGTCGTTGATGTTGCTAAAGCTGGTACGTTTTGCTCCATATTTTCCAAGGCTACAACTCGGGCGCGAAGCTCATTGATTTTATTACTAAGGGATGATTGTCGGTAGGAACGAGCGAATGAATAAGGTTTAGAATCTGACTTGTGATATAGTCGTGGCGAGATACTCCGGAAAAAGATATCTTTCGTTCATCTAAAGCGGCTAGAGCCGATTCTAGCCATGACTTTGATTCCGTTTCCGCAAAAATAGATGCTTTCGAGAGACGAATGGAAAAGATGAATAAAGATATTCATGCAATACGTATCAGTTGTGAGCAATGCGGTGGACCACACTTAACGAAAGATTGTCACATTGAGCAAACCATGGAACAACGAGAGAATGTTTCCTACATGAACCAAAGGCCGGGAAATAATTATCAGAATAATTATCAACCGCCAAGGCCAAACTTTAATCGAAATCAAAACATTCTTTACAATCCAAATGGACCCAACAATAACTCATACAACCAACAAGGTCTGAATAACCAACCAACTCAAAACAAAACTTTCAATCAACAAAGACCTAGCTTGTATAAACCACCACAATAAACCGAAGAGAAAAAGCCAAATCTGGAAGAAATGATGGCAAAGCTAATAGAATCTCAAACACAATTTATTACATCTCAAACCTAAACAAATGAGAGATTTGATCAGTCATTAAGAACTCAACAAGCTTCTATTTTGAATCTAGAAAAACACATAGGTACTCTTGCTAGCATGATGAGTAAGAGGGAACAAGGAAAACTACCGAGTGATACTGAAGTAAATCCTCGGAATGAGAATGTTAATATGGTATCAACGAATTCTGAAAAACCAGCATCAGAAGATGGGAAGGTTTTAGATGTGAGTAACAATGAAGAAGTTACAAAACCACCACCACCCGAGTATGTAAAGCCAGTGGTGGCACTATACAAACCACCCATCCCGTTTTCAAGAAAAGGAGTTGAGTATGAGCAAGTAATAGGTAATAAAGTTTGTGATACCTCTGGAAAGAAGAAGAAGAATAAGAAAGTGCAAGAAACAAAAACCGTAAAAGTAAACCCGGTAAAGACAGTTCCACCTAGGTTGGGTGATCCGGGTAAATTTATTATTCCTTGTCTACTTAGTGATTGTGTCATGTATGATGCACTAGCAGATTTTGGTGCGAGTGTGAGTGTTATGCCTCTTTCATTATATAAGAGATTAGGAGTAGGTGAGTTAAGTCCAACAGAGATGAGTGTTCGACTCTTTGATTAAACCATTAGGCACCCAGTTGGAATTGCTGACAACCTACCCGTTCAAGTGGGTAATTTAACCTTTTTAGTCGAATTTATTGTCATTGACATAGAAGAGGACCCAAACATTCCTCTAATTTTAGGTCGACCATTCTTAGCGGGCATCGGGGCGTTATTTGATGTACAAGAGGGTAGAATGACACTTAGTGACGGTGAAAAATCGATCACCTTTGTGAGTCGAAAGTCTAAATCTCCACCAACTAAAACCGTTGAACCAACAAAAACGATTGGTAAGAACCATGTTGTTTTACCAACTCCAACGGTAGTGCTTAACAATAATAAAACGTCTAAGTGTGGGGAAAATGAAGTAACACCTAATGATGACTTGATAACAAAGAACCCCATTGTTGATACGAAATTAAATGACTCCGTTATTAACAGTTCAATGAAGAAACTTATTAAACGGATTCGCGATGCTAGAACCAATGGGAACTTTAAGTTATGTAACCGGTTAGTTTCCAATCTATCGCCTAAAGAAAAGGCAAAACTAGTTGAATTTGTGGATATTACACAGGAATCCGACCAATGGCTTAAAGCAAAAGTCACAGATATGCAAGTTGATTATGGTCCAAGAGAAATTGACAATGAAGTTAATCACAATTTCGACACCACAGCTACCTAAGTGTGAGGAGATTCAAATGTTGTAAGAAATAATGCTGTCTAGGGTTAGTTGTTCTGTTCTCGTGTAGTTCCGAGGATGGAATTCGATTGGTGTTTTCCACTAGCAGATACTAAAGAACTAGTTTTCTCCCCCCATTCTAAATTTCTTTTTTTTTGTTTTATAGGTTTTGTATGAAATTAATATGCTTTTTAAATTTAAGTTTTGTGTGAAAAAAAAATTACTTTATTTCATTAAGTTTAAAAAATAATTTCTAAAATTCATCGTAAGTTGAAGACTAGGTCATGGAACCGAAATTGCTTTACCCGAGGGCGGGGCGACAAATTTTGTTATCATTATTTTTAATATTGTTGATCTAAAGTATACCAAAAAAATTAAAAAAACCCAAAAATCTTTATTTTTAAAACAATCGCTTTAACGACAAATTTTAAATTTTGTCAAGGGACGGACTAGGTAAACATACCGAAACTACCTAAAGTAAAAGGAAACAAAATTTTAAAAAATTATTCATTTAAATTGTTTTAATAAATAAAGGTTTTATAAATATATATATATGTTTGAAGTTTATCTTATGTACAAAACAGGGTAAAACAGCGCATTTTCAAAGACTGACATTAAAGTTCAGCAAAAGTTACTAATTTTAACGACAAGACGTAAAATATCAAATGTGATATAAAACAAAATGTTTGCAAACTCGGTATTTTTAATCACTTTTCTACACTAATCACCCTCATGAATTTATAATTATAGTCTGATTTCATACAAATGAGGGCATTGCATGATCTCAAGTGTGGGGAAGAGTTATAAATTCTCTCGGGTTTACACTTAGTTTAATTGCCAAATTTTGTGAAAATTTGAAAAATTTTCAACTAAATGAATTCAAAATCATGTTTACACATATTTATGAACGATAAAACTAGGTGTTAATGCCGAAATTATTGTTACCTCAGAGAGAACATAAATGGAGAAACAACCCAAAACGTTAGAATTCATTTAAAATGGAATAGAGGAGAATAAAAAGGCAAAGAAAAAAATAAATAAAAGCTAAGTGTGAGAAGAATTTATCAAGTTCTTTAAAACACATATCACATATGTTTGTACAAGATTATTACAGGTACTTTTGTTTTGGACGATTTTAATGAGTTTTACCCGATTTACTGTAATATATTTGAAAGAAAGATGGATCTGCACGATGAATCAATTCCATCATTAAAAGGAAGTAAAGTCTTCCGAAAAAGACACGCGCTTCTTGATTTAGGTCAGGAAGTTGTCGTCCAGACCAGCTGTAGGTTGACGAAAAATCTAGAAAAGTCATCTCTAAAATCAGCAGGAAATCCACGGACCTCAGCATCAAACAGGGTCGCCAAGTGGTCAGACTTATCCTAACCATGAGAGGATCTGTCTCGTAAAATGGGGAGGGCGCCGTGCAAATTAGCTTGATAAGACTAATGAATCAGACCCCCAGAAAGGATAATCTCCTTAAAGATTAAAAATCAGCTTTTAAGCCTGATATTACTCAATCCTTGATATTGACTTTAAAGATTGAGAATTACAAACTCATAGAATTCGATGATATCTAAACTCGAGCTTGAACGAGAAAATATTTTGATCAAATTAAAACCGATTTGTTTTCTGAAAACCTATTTTCAATGCGTTCATTACCATTGAACGTAAAATCCTAGGAATTCACCTGGAATTCATTAGGTCACCTGAACCAAATCGGGTGTCAACCGTAAGAACGGTGGTTGCATAGCATGGTCGAAGACAAGACCTTGTGCCAGACTGAAAAATTATAGGGTTATCTTTACTATTACTCCTACAAAGGATAGTAATTACATCCGACACGTTTTATACCATGAACATCTGCATGTCATTAGACATTGCCTTAACAGTTGCTTGTTCAATGCTTTCCTTTACAACCGGACGGTAGTTTACCGAAAGGTAATATACGGAATAAGTATACTAGACGTGTTGCTTTCCTAATACAAGGTTAGAAAGTGGGTAACACAAAACCATAAGTTTTGAGCTAAAATTTTCAAATCTGAAACCCACCAAACCCATAAAAACAATTTGTAAACACCGGTGAAGGGTTATTCCGGAAAACTTATCTAGGGTAAAAGCTAGAATGAATTTTCAAAAGATCAAATGTTGTCATAAAGATCCAATTTCCTTAAAGGATCTAAATTTTCATAGTCATGTGGGACTGTAAACCACATCGTTACTATCATTGTTTATACCGCCGTATCAAAATCACTGATGTATAAAGTGTGAGAATAAAAAAATGTGATTCGAGTGAAGTGTGATTTAATTTCAAGTTCTGTATTGCTTGAGGACAAGCAACACTCAAGTGTGGGGATATTTGATAGTGCTCCAAATGAACATATATTTAGGCATAATATCCTTCCAATATGTAAAGCTTTTAGTTGTAATTATTCTATTTTTTATGTAATATTAGTTTAAATAAATAAGTGCGAAGACAAAAGAAGAAAATGACGATTTGAAGACGCAAATGACCAAAAAGCCAAAAAGTACAAAGTACAATCCAAGTGGTTCGAAATATTGATGAGAAACGTCTAAAAATTACAAGAGTACAAGCCGTGAAACACAAAGTACAAGATATCTCCGCGTACGAAAGGACGTTTGAAAATCCGGAACCGGGACCAGAGTCAACTCTCAACGCGCGACGCAACGGAGCTAAAATTACAAGTCAACTATGCACATAAATATAATATAATATATAAATAATTCTTAAAATTATATATATATTATATTATATAATAAAACGTCGGCAAAATTAGAAAACAAAAGTAGGTGGCCTGATCCAGCTGGCCATGCGATCGCATGGCCAGGAAGACCATTCTTCATGCGATCGCATGAAGCCAGAAAACTAGTCAGGTCCTATAAATTCAGCATTTTTCGACGAATAAAAACACCTTTTTCTTTTCCTTTTTAAAAATCACCACTGTAAGCTATGTTCTTCCTTTTTAAATTAATGTCTCGTAACTAAGTTATTATTATGCTTATTTAAGACAAAGTAATCATGATGTTGGACTAAAAATTAAGATTGGGTTATTAGATTTTGTACCATAATTAAGGTTTGGACAAAAGACCGACACTTGTGGACATTGGACTATTAACTATTAATAGATAGGGGGTATTGTCTAATCGAATGATAAATCATTAGAACCTCTCGAACCAATCTTCAAATTAGTTAATCTAATAATTATTAAAATGATTATGTATGTCCTATTTAGTGACGTTTATACGACATCTTTTACGATCATTTAATTAATTATTCGGGTTTGGTAATTGATTATTCATTCTGATCAAGTGGGTAAATTAATATTCATATCTCATTAAAACAGGGTTGGATTACATACAAGGATAATTGGTGTAATTGTTAACAAAGTAGTAAAACCTTGGATTACGCGCAGTCGATAACCTGGTGTAATTATTAACAAAGTATTAAAACCTTGTTACAGTTCGAATCCCTAATTAGTTGGAATATTTGACTTCGGGAATAAGGTTAATTTGACGAGCATTTTATAATTATGACCGATGGACTATTATGGATAAAAAAACTAAATAGGTATCAAATAATTCAGGACAAAGGACAATTAACCCGTGTAATAAATTAAAATCAACACGTCGAACATCATGATTACAGAAGTTTAAATAAGCATAATACTTTTATTTCATATTTCATCGTACCTTTATTTACTGTCATTTTAATTACTGCAATTTACTTTATCGCAATTTAAATTCTGTCATTTATATTATCGTCATTTATCTTTACACTTTATTTAAAATCGACAAACCGGTCATTAAAACGGTAAAAACCCCCTTTTATAATAATAATAATAATACAACTTATATATATATATATATATATATATATATATATATATATACATATTTAAACAAATATAATTGTTTAAAAATATAGCGTTAAACTTGGCTAGTTCCCTGTGGACGAACCGGACTTACTAAAAACTACACTACTGTACGATTAGGTACACTACCTATAAGTGTTGTAGCAAGGTTTAGGTATATCCACTCTATAAATAAATAAATAACTTGTGTAAAATTGTATCGTATTTAATAGCATTTTGCACTAAAAATATAACTATTTCGTACCCCTTCACTTTAACATCATTTACTCAGGTTCCAAGAGTTTTTTAGGTGCATAACTATATGCATAAATCTTTTCTTTCGTAGATGAAGTGCGGTTGATTCATCCTCTAGATTGAGGTGTTCTCAAGGATCATGAAAGGTTTGAACGCAGATTGTAATCGTCGAGATACAAATGAGGTTTAAGATGAAATCAAGTGACAAACTTGAAGAATTGTTTAGTTTCATATGTTATAATCAATAATTTAATTCATTTTAATTGTACAATGTTGGTACTCTTCAGTTGATTGTCCACAGTTAGCAGTTCAATAATTCATATATAGTTTAATATATAATATTCGAATTAATTAATACGTATCGTGACCCATTGTATAAACGTCTCAGACTCGATCACAACTCAAAGTATATATATTATTATAGAATCAACCTCAACCCTGTATAGCTAACTCAAGTATTACTGCATATAGAGTGTCTATGGTTATTCCAAATAATATATATAGATGCGTCGATATGATATGTCAAAACCTTGTATACGTGTCCCGATATTTAAAGTGCGTAAAATAAATAACAGAAATTAAATGACGATAAATAAAATTGCGAGAATATAAATTGCGATAATTAAATTGCGATAAATAAAATGTAATCAGTTAGCTAGGAATAATTAGCTAGGAACAGTTAGCATGGATTCTTAACAAAATTTATCATAGTTAATTTATTTGTTTCCAACAAATTTTATTTTGTCCAATGTTTTCTTCATTATATCACTTGTTGGATTCTGGTAAATCAAAATCCAAATATGAAATTGGATGAAAATGGTTATTATGTGGTGAACGGATACGTATATCGGTGGTTGTAAGTAGGATACTGAATGACTGTTGAATCAGCTTCGAATAATGTACAGTGTAATTTATTAATGTGAAATCTAAATATTCCTCGGGTATTACCTACCCGTTAAAATATTTTCACCATTAACAGTTTGTACAAAAGAATTTTTAATTACAATCTTTATGAAAACATATATACGTATATATTTTTTTCAGATGTAATTATGGATTTAATGAGTTAATATAACATTAAACTCATTTGCTTTTCGGTTAGAATTAGAGTACGTAATCTCTAAAACATTAGAGATTACATAATCATCATGTCGAACGAAGATAAATAATGTAGAACGTCACGTAGAACGATGATTATACTCGAGGTACAGAATGAGATGTTGAGGCATGGGATGCGGATGTTTCTGTTAATGGTGGTGATGGTACTGTTGGTGTCGTTGATGTTGCTGAAGCTGGTATGTTTTTTCACCATATTTTCCAAGGCTACAACTCGGGCGCGAAGCTCGTTGATTTTATTACTCCGGGATGATTGTCGGTAGGAACGAGCGAATGAATAAGGTTTAGAATCTGACTTGTGATATATTCGTGGCGAGATACTCCGGAAATGAGAGAGAAAATGGTATTACGTATAGGTTTGCCGGTAAGTGCTTCAGGTTCTTCGCCAAGAGGTGAATTCGGTTGGTGAAAAGGATCACCTTCTTCTCGTCTCCATTGGTTAAGTCGACTACGAACTCATCAGATGAATTGGGGATGGCTGATTGGTGGATTCATTCTGGTGACACTGCTTTCGGAGCTCGAGTTGAAATCCATAACGGAATAGTTGTCGAAAACTAAGGAATTTGAACTAGTTGCGAGTTTCGTCTTGTACGGTCAGATAAAGGGTTTCGATACGAAATGATTTTCGGATATCGGATGATATTCTAATTACATAGAATACCTGTATATAGTACAGAGGATCCTGTAGATTACGGAGGGAATTAAGGAAACGTGTCAGACAAAGTTTAATGTGATGGGATATGAATTTGTCTGTACATCATCTATGCAATAATTGCAATAAGACGTGTCGAGACTGACAATGATAGGTAGATATTTTTCGACAAGAAATGATAAGCAAAACTTTTTGACATGCAGACCAGGTTCAAGTCCAGACTCAATAATATAACCTAACAACTACTAGGTCGAAGTCCAGACTCACTAATGCATCCTAACAACTACCAGTTAGACACACTAATGCAAGACCTGGTTCGCTACGACCACCGCTCTGATACCAACTGAAAGGACTCGTCCTAATCCATCTGGACGAATACCTTACCTTTGGTTACATTGCGAGGTACTTGACCTCTATATGATACATTTTACAAACATTGCATTCGTTTTTAAAAGACAAACTTTCATTACATCGAAAGTTGACAGCATGCATACCATTTCATAATATATCCATCTATAAATGACTTAATAATATTCTTGATGATCTCAACGACTCGAATGCAACGTATTTTGAAATATGTCGTGAATGACTCCAAGTAATATCTCTAAAATGAGCAAATGTACAGTGGAAGATTTCTTTAATACCTGAGAATAAACATGCTTTCAAGTGTCAACCAAAAGGTTGGTGAGTTCATTAGTTTATCGTAAATATTCATTTCCATCATTTTAATAGACCACAAGATTTCAATTTTTCCATAAATATACATCTCATATCAGGCATTTCGCAAACTGCATAGAGATAAAAATCATTCATATGGTGAACACCTGGTAACCGACCTTAACAAGATGCATATAGAATATCCCCATCATTCCGGGACTCCCTTCAGACATGATAAATTTGAAGTACTAAAGCATCCGGTACTCTGGATGGGGCTTGTTGGGCCCGATAGATCTATCTTTAGGATTCGCGTCAATTAGGGTGTCTGTTCCCTAATTCTTAGATTACCAGACTAAAAAGGGGCATATTCAGTTTAATAATCCAGCCATAGAATGTAGTTTTAAGTACTTGTGTCTATTTCATCAAACATTTATAAAGCAGCGCATGTATTCTCAGTCCCAAAAAAATATATTGAAAAAGCATTTAAAAAGAGAGCAAATGAAACTCACGATACTGTATTTTGTAGTAAAAATACATATGACGACTTTGAACAACTGAACAATGCAGGGTTGGCCTTGGATTCACGAACCTATATCATTTGTATATTTATTAATATACATAGTTGCAATTGAATAAATATATATCTAAGTTTATTAGTTATATCCTTTTTATATTAATAATATCTATATATTTCATATATTCATTCTATACATAAAAATATCAAAAAAAAATTGTTATGTTATATGTATTAAATATATTTATATATAAATATAAATATCACTTGCTTGTTAAAGTAGTATTTTACTAATACTAAGATAATATTTTAAGGGATAACAATAATAATAGTGATAGTACTAATATTAATAATAACGAGAATAGTATTAATAATTCTATAAATGATAATATTAATGATAGTTTTTATAATAAATCTCATAATAATGATAATAATAGTAGTTTTTAATAAATTGAATAATTTAATAGTAATGGTAATGAAAATAATAAATTTGATAATAATACCTAATACTTAATATTAATAATAATAATTATAATAATCTTATTACTAGTGGTAATCTTAATGATAATATTTTTGCTAATAATAATAATAAAAATTCTAAATGTTACTAATACTAATATTAATGATAATTATAATAGTTTGTATTATTTTCATATCAACAATAATAATAATAATCCTAATCATAATAATACTTATATCAATATTAATAATACAATAGTAACATTATTAATACTTAATGGTGTTAAAAATATAGTAACAAAATGATAATAATATTAATCATGGTAATTATGTTAACATAATAACATAACAATAGCTAATGATATTAATAATAATAATCATAATAATAATGATAATAATAATAATAATAATAATAATAATAATAATAATAATAATAATAATAATAATAATAATAATAATAATAATAATAATAATAATAATAATAATAATAATAATAATAATAATAATAATTAAAATGAAAGTTAAATGATTATACCCTTTGAAAGCTTCACTAAAAAGAAATGCCCTAGACGGGATTCAAACCCGAGACCTCTCGTTCACCGCTAACACCCTTAACCATTCATCTCAGTTTGCTTTTCTGATTATTTCTAACTGCTAAACTATATAACCCGTATAATACTTGGGTTCTTCTTCTTCAATAACAAGTGGACTGACATCCCATAATTCATATCAACAATCAACGATTTAAATACTTTGAACAATTCAACATCAATATCAATTGTTTTTATTTAATTGAAAACAAAATAAAAATTACAGCAGCAAGCTGCTCGACGTAAGCCTTTAGAAAAAAAAATTGATTTTTATTTGAGAATGATTTGGACAAAGTTTATAACACAAAATGTATTTCAAATTACTCCTAGAGTCTTTGTGAATCCTCAATTTCAACAAAAACATCAACAATAATTCGATTTTCATGAAGAACAAAGAGTTGACTTTTTGAATTTGAAACTTTGACTTCGAAATTGAAATTCGTTTTGAGGAATTGGAACCTGAAATTTTGCAGAAAGTTTAAGTGGATGATTTCTAACAACACTACATTATTATTTTTTGCATTGGAATTCGAATTCTAGTTTTTGAATAATTGAACCAAAAACACTATAAACTCTAAATTGGATTTTAAATTTTAGATAGTTTTAGATTATAATTATAACATGAAATATGTTGTAAATGATTCCTAGAAACTTTTTGAATACTCAATTAAATCTGAAACATCAAAAGAACTTCGAATTTCCTCATGAACAAAATATTTGACTTTTTGATTTAAAAGTTTGACTTCAAAATTCGAAATTAATAGAAAGAATTGGAGCTTGAAAACTTACAGATAGTTTGAACAAGGGATTCTTAACATAATTGCATTATTACATTTTAGTAATTCGTTCTAATTGAGCTTTTGATAAAAATGGATTCAAGAAAGAGGTCGTGGTAATTTTTTTTTTTATCTTTTCTGTTTTTAATTAAATCTCAATAGCCTGTGCATATATATATATATATATATATATATATATATATATATATATATATATATATATATATATATATATATATATATATATATATATATATATATATATAAACGATTTCAGTTTTTGATAGTGATTGAGAAGGACTTGTAACAAAATTAGACAATTACAAAAATCACAAACAGTTTGGAAGTCGACGTGAAACAGATTCGTACCCTTTTTTTCTTTTTTCTTTTTTTTATAAATTATATAAATAATTATTATTAATAAATAAATACATGAGTCATAATATTAATACTAATTAATAATAATTATATTAATTATTATTACTAAGATACTAAAAAATGATAATAAATAATAATATGATGATATTAACAATCACCAAAAGTGATAATTTTTAATAAGTTTATTGATAATAATTAATAAGAATGATAATAATAATATTATTAATGGTGCATAATAAATTGAATTATATTCTAAGAATATTTATAATAATAATGATTTTAATGATAATGGTAATTATAAAAATAATAATCTTAATCAAAATTTTATTACTCATTATAATATAATAGTGATATTATCAATGATAACAATAATCATAATATTTATAATTTTTAATAACAATTATTCTAATACAAATACATAATAATAACTGATAATATTTAAATTATATATCCACAAAACTAATATTGATATTGATATTAGTATTAGTATTAATAAAGATAGTAATAGTAATAATAAGGTTATTATAACGACTATATTCTTAACTTGTATTTACATTTAGTATATACAATTTATTAATTATGTAATATTTAATAATTATATATAGTAACTTACATTGAGTATTAAATTCTTTTATATATATATATATATATATATATATATATATATATATATATATAATAATTATCTATAGAAATCACATATTTATATATAAATTCATTTTAAGTACAACTTAATTATTTTATATCTTATTTTACACATTTAATTTTAATGTTTAAGTTATATTTTATAATTTCAACTTATTATACATACTACTTTTATGTATATATACATATTTAATTACAAATAATTGTTCGTGAATCGTCGGGAATGGTCAAAAGGGCAAATGCATTCATGTAACTGTTCCAAAGTTTTCAGGACTCAACATTACAGACTTTGCTTATCATGTCGGAAACGTATAAACATTAAGTTTAAATTTGATCGAAAATTTCCTGGTCGTCACACTAACGACACTTCTGGACATAGGTCCCTAACACTCTTAGGCATTGGAAAAGTCAGGAAGGCATCTCCTTTCACAAGCTCATAGTGTTTTCCACTGATGCTCAGCCATATCCAAAGACTTAGGAGTCACCTCAAGACATATCGCATTACTACTTGCTACACGTACAACTCGACACGAAACCCAGATTGAATTTCTAGAAAGGAATCTAACGACATTACCTGAACACGAACATTTTGAAGAAGATTTCGGGACATTTAGGCATTGATGCATGATCTACGGAACCTACGTACCCACACCGAGAAACAGTGAGATTAATTATGTAGATTTTGTTTTGAGATAGCATAGATAAAGCACCGTTAGATGAAATTGAGTAGAACTTAAAGTGATTACGTTACATTGACCATATGGAGTGATATTGGAATGAACGTACGACTTAGTACAATATAATGACGCCAGGCTAGCGTGATTATATTGAAGTAAATCATGCAGAAGTCCCAATGCTACTATAAAAGGAATATGAAGTTGATTCAAAGAAAATTTTGGTAGGAACCACTTGAGTATACGCATTATGGTCTGTTAGAGGTAGGGAAAGAATAACCACTTAGCCCAGGTACTGTACAAGAAGGGCCTTGATTGCAGAATTGATAACTCGAAAATCTGTTATAGATATAGACACCCTGGAAACTTGAGGAAAAAGTTCTCAAATAGGAAAAACTTTAGACTTACTTGCGGTAGGGCAATCGTTATGGAGACTCGCATGGATCCTGATTATAGTTAGGGGACGATTCGTCACAACATTTTATTGTCTCGAAGTTGTTTAATACTAGAGCGATAGAAACCTTATATCTAAGAATCTTAGTGTTATGACTAATAAGCCATTAACAATCATGAGGGTTAAATATTCTATAGGACAAGCTAATGGTAAGCTGAGAGAGATATAGGAATAATTTGAGGTAGTACCTTAAAATTAACAGGTGGGTCATTTGGAGATGACCTCATGTCAACAAAACTTGGAAGTTTTAAAGTAGTAGTGGAAAGGATTAGTCACCTACGCACAAGCAGATGTTATTTGAGAAGATTGATAGAACTTTTCACGATAGTATAATAAGATTTGGTTTGAATGAACCTTAAGATTAACCTAACACTCATCAAGATAGGAAGCTTGATGTAAAAGTTGGAATGGAATTTAGGATTTACCTAATACTCATCAAGTTAGGAAGCTTTGATGTAATAGTTGGAATGGACTAGCTTTCAAGGATGAAAGCGAAAGTTATTTATAGTAGGAAGATTATTCGTATACCTCACGAAAATGGTGAACCATTAATAGTTTACGAGGAGAGGAGTAGCCCAAAATCCCACAATGGAAATGAGAAGGAATAACAATAGATTTTATCACGAAACTACCGAAAACGTTAGGCGGTTATGACACTATATGGGTTATCGTTGACCGCCTCACCAAATATGCTCACTTTCTAGCCATGAGAGAAACCGATACAATGGACAAACTTGCACAACGATACATAAAGAAAATTGTATCCCATCACTTCAGTGATTCAGATTCTATATTAAAGACTACCCAAGAATCTTATTTAATACTCATTCTTACGCGACTCTAGATCCTAACTTATTCCGAGAGATTCCTTATTCGATGATAATCACACCATCATCCTTCTTACTTCGACAATAGTCATACCAGTTCGAAATTTCCAAAATCAATGGTTAGTTAATTCCCATCCTCATACTCTCACATTCGTATCTCACTTATAAGCAACAACTTCACACTTAAGCATTTTTGGTCAAAGAACTTATGCCCTACTAATAGTCATCAATCACATTTAAATTCAATAGTTTTTATTTCCTCAAATATCACCCGAAATTTTCAAAAATCTTATACTCAATCCTCATCAATCTTTTTCCAACTTGTGACCTCCGAAATATGAAAAATTTTGTTTGCTAAAATTTTACTCACACTATTTTACTGTGCGATCCACTCAAAGTTTTATAAAAATAAATTTATTTTATAGCCATTCGTACAAATTTTAGAAATCGTATATGTTATGTATAATAAGGTAGATAATTTGTAACATCCCATTTTTTTAATATATGACTTAAGGTGCGTGTTTAACTTCGTGTACATTTAATATAGTCTCTATGGCCGTTTGTTTATAGTTTAAATGTTTGAAAATGTAAAAAATGATTCGATCAGGCCTTATGTCGCGTTTTGGGTGGTTCCATCGCGTTTTGGTCTGTCGCGATACGCGACAGAGCTGGCTGGAATGCGAAAGCTTCAGGACCCCCCGACCTGTCCACTTTATCGCGTTTGGTTAGTGTGTGTCGCGTTTGGATGTCACGTAACGCGACAGATGGTCGCGAAACGCGACAGATGTCGCTGTTTGATATTTTTGACCCAAATTAAATGGCATCTTTGAGGGTGTATTGGTCTTTTCACTTATGGACTGTTTTGGGGAGTCTAAAACTGATTCAATCTTATCATATCCTCATTTATCACATCTTCATCTACCTAAATTAAATCTAGAGAGAGAGTTGAGGTTTTAGTGAGAGAGAGCTCACTTGGAGAAGAAGGAGACCAAATCTCACTCGAGTCCAAGTTTTAAAGTTATTCCCTACATCTCTAGCTACGTTGTGATTGTATTGGTAAGTCTTAACTTCGTGTTTTGAGTTTTAATTGATTTATGGCTAGGGTTTGTTCGTTTGGGACTTGTAAGACCCATTTGGGGTTAAATGGGCGAACTTGGGTTAAATTGATGTAAGGAAACCCTAAGGTTTTGTACTCTAGGGTTTGGTCTTCTAAGTTGGTGTTTGTAAGTATTAATGGTGTTGTCAAATCCCTAATATACTTGTGTGTTAGTTAAAGGTTGATAACGGTTTCGAGTTTGACCAAAATATAAGTCTTGTTGTAAAATGGGTCAAATGGGCAATGGTTGACCTAGTTGGGCAAGATGGGTAAGAAAATACCATAAATGGTGTTAGTCTTTGTTGTGGGACTTTAATCACTAGCTTTTAGTGATTTATGATGAGTCTTGGCTATTAATGGGCGGTTTTGGTGTAATGGGTCATTTAATGCAAGCAAGTCATTAAATGCTCAAGAGTTAAGTGTTGGTGGATAGTCCCACTAGTTTGTATATTGATGTGAGTACTTAATGTATTAGGTACTTTGCGTGAAGCTTGCGGAGTTGTTAATCCATCGCCTAGTCGATAAGGTGAGTGGAATAATTATGCGTATATGTATATGGCATATTTATTTGTGAATGTTATGGTATGAACCACGAGCCGGTAGTACCATAGCATGTATGTGACGAGTGTCATGATGTGAACCACGAGCCGGTAGCATTAAGTGTGAACCATGAGCCGGTAGCACTATAAAACAAAGTGTGAACCATGAGCCGGTAGCACTATAAAACGACGTGTGAACCACGAGCCGGTAGCACTATAAAACAAAGTGTGAACCACGAGCCGGTAGCACTATAAAATAAAGTGTGAACCACGAGCCGGTAGCACTATAAAAGAGTGAGACTCAAATACGTATGGTGTGAACCACGAGCCGGTAGCACCATAGCGTTATGGTTAACCATATCATGTTGTTGGATATTGTTTAGCATGATATATATATATATATATATATATATATATATATATATATATATATATATATATATATATATATATATGTTGTATTGAGTATATGCTAATGTGGTGTTGTGATATTGTACGAGTTATTAGCATTATGAGTATGATGGCACGCTATTTGAGTTATATTTTTCGTATGAGGTATTTGGTGGGTGCGATGGCAAATAGATGAGTTATATATGTGTATGTATAATTATTGCACTCACTAAGCTTTGCTTACCCTCTCGTTGTTTACTTTTTTAGGTACGAATATGGAGAAAGGGAAAGGGGTTGCCGGCAATTAAAAATCCCCATGTTGATTGCTAATTGGAGCTTTTGGAAGTCGACCCAATGTTTTGGGTAGTTTAGCCCCAAACCATGCTCGAGTGTCGTTTGATTTAAAACTATCATTTATGGGTTGAACTTGTATTACTTTTGATTAAGGGCCTTCGTGCCCATGATGTAAACTTTAAACATGTTGTACGTTTAAATGGGTTGTATGAAATGGTTTACATCTTGCGACCATTCGAATGGCGCGTGAATGGTTTATTATAAAAAAAAAAAATTAGTCGGTTGAATACGGGTTGGGTTGTTTCAAGTGGTATCAGAGCATGGTCTAAGGGATTTAGGCGACTTGAGATAGGTGCCTAGACTTAGACTTTATTGTGTATGCACTTAATGCTGGACTTGTAGGAGACGGGTCGAACCGGGATGGGTTAGTGCTTAGGTTTATGTGAACTAACCTTGCACTAATTGTTTTTGTGTTGTGTTGCAAACATCAAGCGAGATGGGCGTTGTAATAGCAAGTTAATGCGATGTGCTCGCGTAACAATGATTAGCTACCATTGTTACGAGTGTAAATCGTGTCAAACAAGCAACGTACAACGAATATCAAGCAAGATGGGGCGGTATGGTATTTATGCATGTCATTCTCGTTTGTTTCGTCGTTTAACCTATTCCGTTTTATAGAATGAAGATGAGAAACGGACACGAAACTAATGACGGAGGTACGAGTGAAGATGCCGAGTTCACGGCCAAAGTTGGGGCCATCATTAAAAAGCAAAGAGCGAAATTTCTTGACGATGTCCGAAAGGTTTTCCAAGAATCGGTTGATGGGCAAGTAACCGAGTTAATAAACGAGCGAATGAATACCGCGATCGAAGAGGCATTAGAAGCTAGAAATATTCATCCTCGGGGCGAAGGGGGTGATGGTAATGGTGGATATGGAATGCGAGACTTCTATTACAAAAATTTCAAGGATGCTCAACCTCCTATGTTTAATGGAGTAAGGGATCCATTGAAAAGCACATGTTAGATCTCCGAAATCGAGGGGGATTTCCGTACCGCGGAGTGTCCTCCTGAGAAGAAGACGAGATACGGTTCTAGTATGTTACGTGAGGAGGCTAAGTTGTGGTGGGATGATAAAATTAAGTTTTATGGTGAAGAACAATGCATGGGCTTGACGTGGGAAGAGTTTAAAAAGAAATTTTTCAAAGAATACCGAACTCCTTCCGACCTTGATAAAATTCGGGACGAGTTGCACAATTTGCGACAAGGTTCAATGGACTTGGTTACCCTCAAGTCGACCTTTTTGGGAAAGACTCGTTTTTGCCCGGAGTATGTTGGCGATGATCACAAGTTGATGCTAGATTTTTATCGTACACTAAGCGATGAGTTAAAGCGTAAGATTAGTCGGGGAATGGCTAAGTCTTTTGAGGAATTGTTTGAGTTAGCCCGGGGTTTCGAACCGGAAGTTCCAAAGCAAAGCGATTTCTCTTTCTCTAAGAGAAAATTTGAAGGTTCGAGTCATTTAAACTTTTCGAACAAAAAGAGCAAGCAGGGTTCCGAAAGTGCTAATAGCGTGAAGAAAGGTGGTTCTTTGAGTTATGGACCCACGTGTTTTAATTGTAATCAAAGAGGGCACATGGCCCGTGATTGTACCAAGGAGTCAAGCAAACTTACTTGTTACAATTGTGGTAAAGAAGGGCATCGAAGGACGGAGTGTCCCGATTTGAACACCGATCATGTTAAACGGTTAGAAAAGGTGGCCGGTACGGCTAGGGGACTCAATTATTTGATGACTAATAATGAGGCCAAGCAATCAAATGAAGTTGTCTCATGTACTTTCATGGTTAACTCTAATCCAGCAAGGATCTTATTTGATAGCGGTGCTAATTTATCGTTTGTCTCTCCAAGATTTGTGTCTAAGCTTGATAAACCGCTAGCTAAGTTAAGTCATCTGGTAGAAGTCGAAATAGCGGATGGTAAGACGGTGCTAGGGTTTGATGTGTGTAATGATTGTGATTTTGTGTTTGGTTCCGAAACGTTTAAAATTAAACTTATCCCGATGACCTTGGGTGAATTTGATATTGTCGTTGGTATGGATTGGCTCGATCGTTATAGAGCCGATATTTCATGCCATGAGAAATCTATTCGTGTGAAGACCCCAAGTGGGGGAGAGTTAATTATTCATGGCGAGAGACGGAGAAGACTTGTGCCACTATGCACTTATGCACGGGCACGTCGTTTCCTTGTTAGTGGTGGCATGACTTTTCTTGCTCATGTAGTTGATACTCGTGAAGAGCCACCACCCATTCGTGAAATTTCGGTAGTTAATGAGTACGGAGACGTTTTTCTGGATGAGTTGCCGGGCGTTCCGGTGGAAAGACAAGTTGAATTCGCATTGAGTTGGTTCCGGGTGCTACTCCCATTGCTAAAACTCCTTATCGTTTAGCGTCGACCGAAATGCAAGAATTGTTAAATCAAACCCAAGAGTTGCTCGAGAAGGGTTTTATACGACCGAGTGCTTCACCATGGGGCGCTCCGGTTTTATTCGTGAAGAAGAAGGATGGTAGTATGCGGATGTGCATCGATTATCGGGGGTTGAACAAAGTTACGATCAAGAATCGTTATCCATTGCCTCGGATTGACGATTTGTTTGATCAACTCCAAGGTGCAACGTATTTCTCTAAGATTGACCTACGGTCCGGCTATCATCAAATGCGGGTCCGTGAGGAAGATATTGAGAAAACGGCTTTCCGAACGTATTACGGGCATTTTGAGTTTGTAGTTATGCCTTTTGGTCTTACGAATGCACCGGCGGCATTCATGGATCTTATGAACCGAGTGTGCCAACCTATGTTGGACAAGTCGGTGATAGTTTTCATTGACGACATACTTGTCTATTCGAAGAGTATGAAGGAACATGAACATCATTTGCGGGGTGTGTTAAAGACGTTACGGAAGGAGAGGTTGTATGCAAAATTCTCCAAATGTGAGTTTTGGCTAAGGGAAGTTCAATTCCTTGGTCATATTGTGAATAAGGAAGGTATACAAGTAGATCCGAGGAAGATAGAGATGGTGAAGAGTTGGGGACAACCGATTACACCTACGGAAATCCGAAGTTTTCTCGGATTGGCCGGTTATTATCGTCGGTTTATCCAAGACTTTTCTAAAATTGCTTCTCCATTGACGAAATTGACGAGGAAGAATGCTAGATTTAATTGGGAAAATGAGCAAGAGATCGCTTTCCAATTGTTAAAAGAGAAGTTGTGTCAAGCTCCGGTGTTAGTGTTGCCGGAAGGTGTGGAAGATATGACGGTTTATTGTGATGCCTCGTTAAATGGTCTCGGTTGTGTTCTAATGCAAAGAGGTAAAGTCATCGCTTACGCCTCTCGATAATTAAAGGAACACGAAACGAGATATCCGACTCATGATCTTGAGTTGGCGGCGGTTGTTCATGCATTGAAAATTTGGCGCCACTACTTGTACGGTGTTAAGTGTACGATTTATTCGGATCATAAGAGTTTGAAACATCTTTTTGATCAACGAGATTTGAATTATCGTCAACGTAGATGGATGGATGTGGTAAAGGACTATGATTGTGAAATACTTTATCATCCGGGGAAGGCGAATGTGGTCGCAGATGCGTTGAGTCGAAAGAGTTAACATCCAGCAATACGAGTAGGATCGTTACGCATGATTATTACTAACGATTTTCTTATAAAGCTTGGTGAGATTCAAATTGAAGCTTTCGTTAACAATAAGCATGATGAACGAATCGTGGGGCAAACGGAGTCTATTACCTTAGGCCTGCATGGTTTGTTGTCCTTTCAAGGAAGAGTGTGGGTGCCTAAGATGGGGGATAATCGACGAGTGCTACATGATGAAGCACATAAGTCAAAGTATTCCATTCATCCGGGCGCGACGAAAATGTATCTTGACTTAAGGAAGGAGTATTGGTGGCCTGTCATGAAACGTGATGTTGTTAAGTATGTTGAACAATGCGTCACGTGTTTGCAAGTTAAAGTCGAACACCAAAAGCTGTATGGTATGTTGTAACCGTTAGAAATCTCGAAATGGAAATGGGAGCACATTACCATAGATTTCATTACAAAGTTACCAAAGACGGCGAGGACCCAATTTGATTCGATTTGGGTGATAGTTGATCGGTTGACGAAAAGTGCCTTGTTTCTTCCCATTCGGGAAACGATATCGTCGGAGGCTTTGTTGAAATTGTTTATCAAGGAGGTGATATCGAGACATGGGGTTCCTATATCTATTATTTCGGATCGAGACACTCGTTTCACTTCTCGGTTTTGGAATAAGTTTCATGAAGATATGGGTACACAATTGAGAATGAGCACGGTGTACCATCCTCAAACGGACGGTCAAACCGAACGTATGAATCAAACATTGGAGGATATGTTGCGGGCGTGGATTATCGATTTCGGTGGTAGTTGGGATGAGCACTTACCCTTGGTGGAATTCTCGTACAATAATAGCTATAATGCTAGTATTAGAATGCCACCGTACGAGATGCTTTATGGGCGTAGGTGTCGAACCCCAATTTGTTGGGGTGAGGTGGGTCAAAGAGAAATTGGGAGTACCACTTTGGTTTTAGAGACGAATAGCAAGATCGATATGATTCGGGTTCATTTGAAAAAGGCTCAAGATAGACAAAAGTCGTATGCCAACCAACGAAGGCGACCGATTGAGTTTCTAGAAGGCGACATGGTGATGCTTAAAGTTTCGCCATGGAAGGGTGTTATTCGGTTTCGAAAACGAGGAAAGTTAGCTCCTCCATTTATCGGTCCTTTTAAAATTTTAGCTCGTGTTGGTGAAGTTGCATATCGTTTGGAATTACCCGAAGAGCTTGCGGGGATCCATAATACATTTCATGTTTCCCATCTCCGTAAGTGTCTTGCGGATGATTCTTCATGGGTACCATTGGACGAGATTGAGCTAAACAACAAGTTAGAGTACGTTGAGAAGCCGATTGCTATACTCGATGAAAAGGTAAAGAGGTTGAGAAATAAAGAGGTGAGAACTTTTAAAGTTCAATGGAGTCGTAGTAAAGGTTCTGAGTTTACATGGGAACTCGAAGAATTTGTATTGGTGTATCTTCCAGCTTGTCATGCGGCTTGGATCGCGAGGACGCGCTCCGATTCAAGTGGGGGAGAGTTGTAACATCCAGTTTATATATATATATATATATATATATATATATATATATATATATATATATATATATATATATATATATATATATATATATATATATATATATATATATGACTTAAGATGCGTGTTTAACTTCATATACGTTTAATATAGTATCTATGGCCGTTTGTTTATAGTTTAAATGTTTAAAAATGTAGAAAATGATTCGATCAGGCCTTATGTCGCGTTTTGGGTGGTTCCATCGCGTTTTGGTCTGTCGCGATATGCGACAGAGCTAGCTGGAACACGACAGCTTCAGGACCCCCGACCTGTCCACTTTATCGCGTTTGGTTAGTGTGTGGCGCGTTTGGGTGTCGCGTAACGCGACAGATTGTTGCGAAACGCGACAAATGTCGCTGTTTGACATTTTTGACCCAAATTAAATGGCATCTTTGAGGGTGTATTGGTCTTTTCACTTATGGACGGTTTTAGGGAGTCTAAAACTGATTCAATCTTATCCTATCCTCATTTATAACATCTTCATCTACCTAAATTAAATCTAGAGAGAGTTGAGGTTTTAGTGAGAGAGAGCTCACTTGGAGAAGAAGGAGACCAAATCTCACCCGAGTCCAAGTTTTAAAGTTATTCCCTACATCTCTAGCTACGTTGTGATTGTATTGATAAGTCTTAACTCCGTGTTTTGAGTTTTAATTGATTTATGGCTAGGGTTTGTTCGTTTGGGACTTGTAAGACCCATTTGGGGTTAAATGGGCGAACTTGGGTTAAATTGATGTAAGGAAACCCTAAGGTTTTGTAATCTATGGTCTGGTCATGTAAGTTGGTGTTAGTAAGTATTAATGGTGTTGTCAAATCCCTAATATACTTGTGTGTTAGTTAAAGGTTGATAATGATTTCGAGTTTGACCAAAATATAAGTCTTGTTGTAAAATGGGTCAAATGGGCAATGGTTTACCTAGTTGGGCAAGATGGGTAAGAAAATACCATAAATGGTGTTAGTCTTTGTTGTGGGACTTTAATCACTAGCTTTTAGTGATTTATGATGAGTCTTGGCCATTAATGGGCGGATTTGGTGTAATGGGTCATTTAATGCAAGCAAGTCATTAAATGCTCAAGAGTTAAGTGTTGGTGGATAGTCCCACTAGTTTGTATATTGATGTGAGTACTTAATGTATTAGGTACTTTGCGTGAAGCTTGCGGAGTTGTTAATCCATCGCCTAGTCGATAAGGTGAGTGGAATAATTATGCGTATATGTATATGGCGTATTTATTTGTGAATGTTATGGTATGAACCACGATCCAGTAGTACCATAGCATGTATGTGACGAGTGTCATGATGTGAACCACGAGCCGGTAGCACTATAAAACAAAGTGTGAACCAAGAGCCGGTAGCACTATAAAACAAAGTGTGAACCACGAGCCGGTAGCACTATAAAACAAAGTGTGAACCACGAGCTGGTAGCACTATAAAATAAAGTGTGAATCACGAGCCGGTTTCACTATAAAAGAGTGAGACTCAAATACGTATGGTGTGAACCACGAGCCTGTTGCACCATAGCGTTATGGTTAACCATATCATGTTGTTGGATATTGTTTAGCATGCTATATATATATATATATATATATATATATATATATATATATATATATATATATATATATATATATATATATATATATATATATATATATATGTTGTATTGAGTATATGCTAATGTGGTGTTGTGATATTTTACGAGTTATTAGCATTATGAGTATGATGGCACGCTATTTGAGTTATATTTTTCGTATGAGGTATTTGGTGGGTGCGATGGCAAATAGATGAGTTATATATGTGTATGTATAATTATTGCACTCACTAAGCTTTGCTTACCCTCTCGTTGTTTACATTTTTAGGTACGAATATGGAGAAAGGGAAAGGGGTTGCCGGGAATTAAAAATCCTGATGTTGGTTGCTAATTGGAGCTTTTGGAAGTCGACCCAATGTTTTGGGTAGTTTAGCCCCAAACCATGCTCGAGTGTCGTTTGGTTTAAAACTATCATTTATGGGTCGAACTTGTATTACTTTTGATTAAGGGCCTTTGTGCCCATGATGTAAACTTTAAACATGTTGTACGTTTAAATGGGTTGTATGAAATGGTTTACATCTTGCGACCATTCGAATGGCGCGTGAATGGTTTATTATAAAAAAAAAAATTTAGTCGGTTGAATACGGGTTGGGTTGTTTCATAATTACTTATTTTTGACTAGTACATGTGAAATTTTACTTTCATTTTTGCAAATCAATTCTTTTAATCAAAAGATATTTTACTTAAAATAGTCTATATTTACTAAGAGCTTCGTTTCTTTTCTTACATTGTCACCTTAAACGATTTTGATAAAATTTTCGTTGCTTGCTGTATAAAATTTTTCGTGTTATTCATATCAAAGTCATCATGAAGACTTTACAACCGTTGAAATCGATAGATTCATGTGTGTATGTGTTGAAGGCACTTACTGCCACGTCATTCAGAGCCTTTGGGTATCCACTAACACTTAAACCATTTAAAATTATTGTGTTACCCTAGGGATCTTATTCGCCACACCTGTTGGAACGATGCTCTCTCTTACGTAACTCTAAGGCCTGACTTATTTCAAGAGATTCTCATTTAGTGATATTAGCACCATCAGTATTCCGACTTTAATATTAGACATAACCTGTTTGGCATTTTGCAAAGTCAAGAAGCGATTAACTTCTCATCCTCATGCTCTATCCTTCAAACCTCACTTTTTAGCAACGGCTTCGCACGTGAACATTTTTGGCCCAAAGACTTGTGTCCTGATAATTATCAAAACTACATTTAATTCATTAGTATTCATTACCTAGTAACATGTCACCCGATGATTCAAAGATTTTTCACTCAATCTTTTTCAACTCGTAACCTCTGAAATACGAAAAACTATGTATATCAAAAATTTATACACGATGTTTATTTGTGCGGTCCTCACAAGATTTATGGACAATGAAAGTAATAAAATTTTTCTGTCACTTATGCAATTTATAAAATCATATATGTATGTATGTAATTAAGTTAATAAATTTACCCTTACTTATTTTGGTTAGTACATACTAAGTTATACCTTCAAATTATTTAAAAATCGCTCCTTTATTGAGTTGTTTAACTTAAGTCAAATAGTTTTGTGCAAAATAGTACACGTTGTACATACTTCTAAATTTACTAGGAACTTCGTTCCATTTATGTTGTCACATCAAATGTTTAAAGGTTTTTCAAAACTTCCTTGGTTGATTTTATTAAGGGTTTTCTTATTAGACTACACCATATATGGATCACACTTCTTCTCGCCCTCCGTTAGGGATGAAGCTTACTATTAAGATCTTTGTTAAAAACTCTTGAGCCACTTTGGATGGCAGTTTTATAAAATTTGTTAGGAAGTCTTTACGCTCATAAAATGTTCCTCTTAAAGTTAGACACGGCAAAAACGTGGGCCGATAAATCAGTTTTCCGGAGTACACTCAGTGGTCACCCCATTGTAGGAAAGGCACTAGGTGGGTTCTACTCTCAATATTTCACGGCTAATCGCAACACCCTCGTAAACATCATCTCTATGAATCAGTATGCTGAGGTACAAGAAATCGTTTTTGAGATCCTTTTCACTTGGAGTAAACCATTCTTTATGACCAAGGGTTCACATATCTTCTCATCCGCGCATCCCCTTAAGTCAAGGTTGGAGATCTCGAATCTCGGGGAGATCTCGTTTATACATCTTTAGGGAGATCCCGGCATCTCAAAAAAATCTCGGAAAGATCTTGGGCGTTGACTTATGTTAATTTTTTATGTTTTATAATATAAATGTATATAAATAAATAAATATATGTACATTTATTTACATTTTTATGAGATTTTACAAGTAAATCGAATATGCGAGAAATCCGAAAAATTATGAGATTTTATGAGAAAATTCTAGAAATGAGCGAGAAAATTCGAGAAATCGTGGCTTTGACCAAGTTTGACCGAGAAATCTCGGGAGATGGACATCTCGTCTCGGAGGCCTTCCAAAAATGAGATCTCGGGGAGATCTCGGGGAGAAATAAGGAGATTTACAACACTGCCTTAAGTATAAGGATATATTCAGATCGACTTGTTCGTTGTACAAAGAGTTCACTCTCGTTCAAAGATCACAACTTTCGTGCGATTTTCTTTCGGAAATATAATGTAAATTACTTCAAGAATCTATGAATCTTGTTATCATCTTGGAAGGGACTGCTTAAAACATCTATGACACTGGGGTGGTTACTCTATATATTTCTTCCTTCGTTGGTTGCAACTATATGTTGTTCTAGTCTATGTTAAACCTAACTTCAGCACGTAACCGAATGCTAATAGTTACATTATGGAACTGTTCTTTCATTTCATCCAAGGATAAGTTCACATACAGTATGTTAAACTGGGTGATATCCTTCATTGTTCGTTCAGACCGTCCTGAAGACACTATAAATAATTTTGGCTTGCATTGCATATAAGTTCGATTAGTCACTTCCAGCTAAAAAAACAATTCATTTATTCAAATGAAACGTTCTTAAGTATTGGGTTCTTTATGCCTATGGCCTCCTTCCGAAATTAAGGGGTTAGTAAAATCCGTGGCTAACACTATCCAGACATCAAATCGCATCTGTCATCTTTGTATCGCGACATGAGCGCTCAATGTTTTAAGATGAGTTGGGTAACATTCATGATGTATTTCATGCATTCAACTTTCTGAAGATGCCTGTAAGGCTAAAAACATCATCTTTCCTTTTGTGGGTATATATATTCGGATGATATATTCATGATAGAAAGAAACGAAATCAATTTGTTGATCACTTAGGACAAGAGACTTAATTCTTACTTTCATGCGCCCAAGTACCTCTCAAGGTAAATAACTCACTTCTGAGCCCACGAGTCACTCGGAACTTTAATACGCTCCTTTTTCTTCTTATTCGGTACCGTTGTTAGTCACTTCTCAAAATTTCGGGACGAAATTTTCTTTAACAGGTGGGTAATGTAACGACCCGAATTTTTCGACTTATATTTTTGTGCTCTATACTTTCACGAAACTGCGTATTTGTGCGTACTGAGCTAGTTTATACTCTGGGATCTTATTTCATGATAATTACTTTCGTTAATACCTTACAGCGTGTTATTAAGTGCTTGATCACTTAACTTGATCCCCGAATGCATTTATGACCGTTAGCGTCACTCGTCGTTTAAAACGAGCTACGTACTTGGTACACGTTAAACTTTTGTCATAATTGGAATATTATGACTAAGTAAACATAATTGTTATTTATTAATGACAATTACTTGGCTTGATGGTTTATTTAATTACGCTTAGTGTTTACTAATGCTCACTAGTTACCTTAATGGACTTTTACCTTAGTGGACTTCCATGGCCCAACCTACTCAACTTAGTGGACTAATTAGTGGATTAATTAGCCCATGTAATTAATAATTAGCCCATGAAATAATGAGACAAGTAATTGCATGCTCATGTACTAATGCTTGCATTTTTGTCTCAAACCACCCAACAAACCAACACTACTTTGTACCACCACCATGTACCACACCATGCCACCACCACATGAAGTCAAAATGGTCCCTCCTCCATGCCCAAAACCGTCCACCATGGTCCCCCCCCCCACCATCACCACCATTTGTTGTCTTGTTTTGTGTTTTTTTTGCCTATAAATACTAGATCCCTCCATTCACTACTTCATTTTTCACAAACACACACAAATTCTCTCTAGTTTTCTCTCTAGTTGCTTCTCACACTAACTTCTCTCTAAAACTTGAAGAACTTTTAAGTGTTCTTGATTTTCTTTTCTTCTTTTTCTTCTTCATTTTCGTGATTCATCATCATCATAATCAAAGATTCATGTTTTGTAACTTGAATCTTCATAACTCTTGTAAGATTTAAACTTTGTTTTGAAAAGTCTTCAAGAACATGAAGGATTCAAGCTTTTTAGCTTTGAATCTTCATAATCTTGTTAGATCTAAGTTATAAACTTAAGATCTCTTTATTTATGTTCAAAGATCAAAACCTATGTTTATGATCTTCATGTAACTTGTAGATCCAACACTTTACTTTATGGATCTTCAAGAAAGTTTGAAATACAAGCTTACTAGCTTGAGATTTCTACAAAAAGTTTGTTAAGATCAAAGTTTGTTAACTTGTGATCTTCTTTAGTTTGTTATAGTTTAGATTTGTGACTTGTGTTTTCATGAAACAAAAATACAAGCTTACTAGCTTGAGATCTCATAAGTGTTGTTAGGAATCCAAGCTCTCTAGCTTAGGGTTTCATTTTTGTGTTTGATCTAAGTTGTGTAACTTATGATCTTCTACTTTATTTAAACAAAAGTTCATTAGATTATGTTCACTTTACTTTACAAGATCTAAGTTTCATAACTTATGGTTGTGTAAAAGTTGAAAGTCTAAGTGTTATGACTTAGGGTTTCACCAAGAACATGAGATCTAAACTTTTTAGTCTAAGGTCTTTAATACTTAGCTAAGATCTAAGTTCTATAACTTAAGGTCTTGCTTATTTAGTTTGATTCAAAGTTTAAAGCTTAATGGAACTTGTACTTGTGTTGAAACTAAGAAATTGATGTAACTTTGGTTCATCATCTTGCTCAAACTCTCACATGAGTTGTATTTCATTTCTTAGTCTTGACTTGTGTGTTGATGGTTAAACCTTGGTCAAAGTGATGCTAACACATCAATGAGTTGTACACTTGAAGCTACAAGCATCAAGGATGAGAAGTTGAGAACCGTGATGAGCATCAAGCACCAAGAATCCCACCGGAGCACTTGTTTTCTATTTTCAGGGCTTGATCAGACCCCTGAGCTTCTGGAAAATTTGATTTCCAGATGGTTCGGTTCGAGTAGATGACTTTTCGTTTAAGACTCGTCTTAATCCGATAAACGGTTTAGGATTTATAGCCTTCCGAAAATCACTACGCCTTTGTAATGACGTGCTTAAAATTCTGACCTACTCGCATTTAAACCCTCGCCACAGTCAAACGAAGATGGGTTAGGTTCTGAAAATTGGTCAACTGTAAGAGAACTCACATACGGAGCCATGGCCACTGACTACGCGTCTTTTAGATTTTCATAGAGGTCGTAACAGTTGTCCAAAGTCAACCTTTTGTTTCGATCCCTGTTCTTGATTAAAAACTTACTTTACTTTTTACGTACGATGATGATGATGATGATGATGATACTTAAGACTTAACTTGCGTACTTTTAAACCTCTGGGAACGATTTACTGACCTAGTAACTTTTGACTTAGGTTGAGGACCTTTCGGACCGACTTACTTGCTTACTTATCTCGTATCGACTTTTACCGCACTTTCACTGTGAGTTATAGCTCCCTTTTTACTTCAACTATTTTTGGGACTGAGAATACATGCGCTTTTTATGTTTTACTTACTAGGCACGAGTACTTAAACTTTATATATGTGTGGGTTATATAATGGCATAAAGTTTCCCCTTAGCTCGGTAACGTTTAGTCATTTGTTTTTGAACCGGTGAACGCTAATCTTAGATATGGATCCATAGGGTTTGACATCCCCACTCGAGCTAGTCGCGCTAGCATTTAATGGGTGTTTAATACTTAGTAAACTTACGCACTCGCCAAGTGTACTTTTAAGGGGTAATATTACATTAAATTAGTTACCGGGTGCCCACGGATAAGCATATACTTTATCATACTGATTTGAAATACTGATTTGAAACGCTGGTCTGAAGCACTGAAATCCCGTAGTCTACATTACATTACTGATTACAAACAAACTTTAGCTCACCAACATTCGTGTTGACTTTTTAAGCATGTATTTCTCAGGTGCTTAGACGTTGTTGCTTCCGCTGTTAGACTTGCTGTTATAGTCTTGGTATTATAGACTTGCTGTTACAGACTCGCTGTGTTAGACTTCCGCTGCATTATCTAGAGATGTCTCAATCATGGAACTTTTACTTTGCATTCACAACTTATGCTACATTTGAACAATGGTTTTGGAATGACCTTTGTGTCACATACTTATGTTAATGCTTTCTATTCGTAGAAGCACATTATCTTTTGTAAAACATATGACGTTGATAAAGACGATGGCTTTTGTAAAACATTTGAAGTTATCTTTTCATGAATGCAAAACTTGTTTTCAAACAGCATATAGTGTTGTGACCTTGTAATGATCCTGTTGTTGATGATCCGTACATGTTGATTTTGTACGGGGCGTCACAGCAAGCATGTGAGATTCTCGAGGTGCATACATATGAAGACAATTTTGTTGTACCGCGTAAGATATATCCGGATGGGTGAATGTTAAGTATTATAAGGCTAGTTTAGGATTTTGTGAAATGGGAGAAATATTTATGGTTGTGGATAAGTTGAAAGGGATTTTCGGTTTGGAAATACCATCCATGGCACGAGTAACCATGGTTCGAATTGGAGGATTAGCGACAGAGGGTGGAGAATTCGTAGGAGTAACATGTACAGTAGGAGGTGGACTGTTTGGGCTGCTGGAGGGGTGCGGGTTGGGTTTGAGGTGATGATGGGCTGGAAATCGAAGGTGGAGTTGGGCCTGGTGGAGAGGCTCTGATACCATGTAAATTATAATGAATTGCTTAATTTCTCATTAACATACAACCGAATATATATACTAAATTAAAGATGCGTATATGCCCTAATACCTAACTAACAAACCTCAATTATGGGAATGAGCTATATACAAAATATACTCCAAAAATATTGTGAGGTTAGTTGTGATATGGTTGACTTTCTATGTTTGACTTGTATATGCATATATATCTATGGTATTAGATACTAGTACTTTGACATTTTTTGAGCATTTGCATTTTATCTCTCACACACACTTTCTTAATATTCAATCACATAGAGCTAAGTCACTCAAGTTCCCAATCGAGTCTAAGTTCATAGATTGATTGTTAAGCTACCCTCACAGATATCAGATCACGATCTGGTTCAACACGTTTAGCGGTAAAGTAAATGATAAAAATACAAACTGACCCACTCTCTGCATTCAAGTCGTAACACGCTTGATTACCAATTTCACTAGTTCTCACTTATCATTGTAATAAATCTCACATCGGCCACATAAAAATCTAATTGATGGTATATAAGTTTGGGTGATCCTTCCTCCCTAAAACTAGTTTTTGAGAATAAGTTCAACACTTATGCTAAGTTTGGGCTCTCTTAAGGTTAGAGGCCCAAGGTTTCAGATCTTCTCACTTTGGCCCACGGTTATCAAAGCAACCCATTTTTTGAGGTTCCAACGATTCGAAGGGGTGTCCTATGGAGTGGTGACTTGGGCACGAAGAATGGGTGCCAACCGTGATTAACATAGCAATGACCAACGAGGACGTTGGTCTTTTAAGGGTCAAGTATTGTAAAGAATCTCGCATCGACTATATGAAAATGTAATTGCTAATATATAAGTATTGGTGATCCCTTCTCTTTCATGCTAGCTTTTGGGAGTGGTCTTTACACATAAGCTAAGTCCGGACTATCTTAAGATTAAGATTAAATAAAGACCTAGAATTAGTTCAAATCTTCTACGATTTGAAAAATTCATAACAATCGAAAATTAGCAATTTTGAAAATTTTGATCAATAAATGGTACCAGTGAGAAGGCAAATTTGAATTTTTGGTACAAAAGTGCATATCTAGGGTTAAGTTGGGTGAGCCATGATTCAAGAGAGAGAACACATTGATGTCGATAGATAAGTCACCATCCAAGATCAAATGCGTATTTATTTATATTTCCTGATTTTGGCATCATTATTTCAAATGATTCCAAAAGTAACCATCTTTCATGCTCACCTACATCTAAAAACAAACTAGCTAGCTACCTTGTATCTTTGTTCTACATCATTCTCATTCAAAATATCAACATGGTGGGCGAGTTTACTTGTTTACCTAATTTCTACACATCTAGTGAGCAATATGATTCAACCAAATTCGTGTCGAACGGACTAACATCTCTGGATGACATTTTTAGTATTCTTGAAGCGTTAGAAGGTGTTTCGGATGAATTTACATCCTTGATAGATGAATCAGCTGATTGTGGTATGAAAGATAATGGGTTGGACACATTAGTGTCCCAGAACCCGACTTCGTTGAGTGGCATACAAGAGCGTATAGAAACTGAAATTGAGATGTGTTTACCAAAAAACAAAAGACGGAAGGTCATGGAAGAAGGTTGTGATAAGGAAGATGGACATGTAAAGAACAATCATGTCATAGTGGAGAGGAACCGGAGGAAGCAAATGAACGAACACTTAACCGTTCTTCGCTCACTAATGCCTTGTTTTTATGTCAAAAGGGTAACTTAATTAAACCCTTGTTTATGTTAACTTGCTTGTAATATATATATATATATATATATATATATATATATATATATATATATATATATATATATATATATATATATATATATATATATATATATATATATATATATATATATATATATATATATATGTAAAGTAATTTGCATAAGCAGTAGGGTTTTTCTCATAGGTTCAAACCTTACTAAAAATATATTTTGAGTGGTTAGGTAGAGGGTCAGAAATGGTCATGGATCATCCAGATTGGAAATCGGAGTAAAAAACCGAGTAGCTAGTCTGAACAAATAAAACTTTATACCGTTTTTTTACGGGTTATAAAATGAATCAAATTTCACTTGATATTATAATAATCGTATGTATAGATACATATTATACTTTTAACTTTGGCTGATCTTTTTTAACTATGTATATTTTTTTCTTGCAAAACTATATAGGGTGATCAAGCATCAATAATTGGTGGTGTGATTAATTACATTACTGAATTGCAACAAGTGCTACAATCATTAGAGGCAAAGAAGCAAAGAAAAGTTTACAGTGATGTTTTGAGCCCAAAGAACATTTCAAGCCCTAGAACGTTACCTTTGAGCCCTCGAATACCGCCTTTGAGCCCAAGACCAAGCTTACCAATTAGCCCAAGAACTCCACAATCAGTAAGCCCATACAAACATAGGTTACCTTCTGCTACATCTTATCTATCTTCATCATCCATGGCTAATACTACTCCATCTTCACCTTGTAATTCAACATCAAATTCTGGAACAATTAACGAGCTTTTTGCGACTTCAAAGTCGTCGGTTGCTGATGTTGAGGTGAAGTTCTCAGGGCCTAATCTTGTTCTGAAAATGGTCTTGCCTCGTGATAATGCTAAAAACGAACATATATTTCATAGCATTATTTCTCAAGAAAGACAAGCTTTTAGTTGCAATTGTTCTATTTACAAGTGATATTCGTTTAAATAATAAAAGGTGAAGACAAAAGACAGATTCGGCGAATTGAAGACGCAAACGACCAAAAAGCTCAAAAGTACAAAAGACAATCAAAAAGGTTCCAATTATTGATAAGAAACGTCTCGAAATTACAAGAGTACAAGATTCAAAATGCAAAGTACAAAATATAAAATTGTACGCAAGGACGTTCGAAAATCCGGAACCGGGACTAGAGTCAACTCTTAACGCTCGACGCAACGGACTAAAAATTACAAGTTAACTATGTATATAAATATAATATAATATATAATTAATTATATTAATTATATATATATTATATATATCATAAAACCGTCGGCAGAGAAAGACTCCAAGGGTGTGAGCTGTAAATTCATTCTCCGCGACTCGCGGAGTTTGAAGAGGATTTTGTCGCGAGTCGCGGAGCCCCAAAAATCGAAAATCCCTATAAAGCCAACCGAATTCTGATCACAATTCACAATCTATTTCTCTCTTCTCTCATATATACGATATATATATATATATAATTTATATTTTAATTATAATTCTAATAATAAGGGTATGTTAGCGAATATTGTAAGGGTGTAAGTCGAAATTCTGTCCGTGTAACGCTACGCTATTTTTAATCATTGTAAGTTATGTTCAACCTTTTTACATTAATGTCTCGTAGCTAAGTTATTATTATGCTTATTTAAAACGAAGTAATCATGATGTTGGGCTAATTACTAAAATTGGGTAATTGGGCTTTGTACCATAATTGGGGTTTGGACAAAAGAACGACACTTGTGGAAATTAGACTATGGGCTATTAATGGGCTTTATATTTGTTTAACTAAATGATAGTTTGTTAATGTTAATATAAAGATTTACAATTGGGCGTCCCTATAAATTACCATATACACTCAATCGGACACGATGGGCGGGGTATTTATATGTACGAATAATCGTTCATTTAACCGGACACGGGAATGGATTAATAGCCACTAGAATAATTAAAACAGGGGTGAAATTACATTCAAGGGTAATTGGTGTAATTGTTAACAAAGTAGTAAAACCTTGGTTTACACGCAGTCGATAACCTGGTGTATTCATTAAACAAACTATTAAAACCTTGTTACAATTCGAATCCCCAATTAGTTGGAATATTTAACTTCGGGTATAAGAATAATTTGATGAGGACACTCGCACTTTATATTTATGACTGATGGACTGTTATGGACAAAAACCAGACGGACATATTAAATAATCCAGGACAAAGGACAATTAACCCATGGGCATAAAACTAAAATCAACACGTCAAACATCATGATTACGGAAGTTTAAATAAGCATAATTCTTTTATTTCATATTTAATTTCCTTTATTTTATATTTAATTGCACTTCTAATTATCGCACTTTTATTTATTGTTATTTAATCGCACTTTTAATTATCGTACTTTTTAATTATCGCAATTTTATTTTATCGCACTTTTATAATTCGCAATTTCATTATCGTTATTTACTTTACGCTTTAATTTAAGTCTTGTATTTATTTTATATTTTACATTAGGTTTTAACTGCGACTAAAGTCTTAAAATCGACAAACCTGTCATTAAACGGTAAAAACCCCCTTTATAATAATAATATTACTTATATATATGTTTGTATTTTTATAAAAGTAAACTAATATAGCGTTGAGCTTTGTTTAAAGATTTCCCTGTGGAACGAACCGGACTTACTAAAAACTACACTACTGTACGATTAGGTACACTGCCTATAAGTGTTGTAGCAAGGTTTAAGTATATCCATTCTATAAATAAATAAATATCTTGTGTAAAATTGTATCGTATTTAATAGTGTTTTCTGCTAAAATTAATAACTATTTTATATACACCTCGCATAACATCAAGTATTTTTGGCGCCGCTGCCGGGGACATCTCTTAAAAGCCGGAAGCGGAACGCTAATATAAAAAAAAAAAAAAAAAGATTTTTATTTTACTTTTATTAAAAGTCGCTTTTGTAAAAATACGTTTTAATTATTCAAAAATATAAAAAGAAAAACAAAAATATAAGTATTTTCTTAGTATTTTTTTAATATTTAAGTTTTATAAGTTTCTTTATCTTTATTTTAGTTTATAATAATATAAATTTTATTAAATATCTTTTATTTATAGAAAAAACAGAAAACAGAAAATAAAAAAAAAATAAAAAAAAACGCGTAAAAATTTCAAACTGCTCCAGATCTGAAATTCTGAACCCCGCGACTCGCGGGGTTTGAAGCATTAATTACCGCGACTCGCGGAGCTTCTCTGACAGACGACAGAAGCCCTAATTCAGCATTTATTACGGTAATTATTAATTAATTATTATTAAACCCTAATTATTATTATTATTATAATTAATTTTACTTTAACTTTTACTTTTTATTTAATTTATGTATTTAGTATTAATAAGTTTAATTAAATTGTAAAATTAGTAGTTTTATTAAATAAATAATATAAAAATAATATTTTTATAAAAATTGTACTTTTTACAACTTTTTATATATTTTTATATTTTGTCCCTTTTTAATCATTGTAGCGTAATATTTGTATTTTTAGCTCATATTTAATTTTAAACTTAGTTTTTGCTATAGTTATTTTTACTCCTAGATTTTTAGGCTTTGCCGTAGAATTCCTTAAGTGCTTTTTATTTAGACTAAGATTTAGGTACTTTAGAATTTTGCGACGCCATTTTAAGTTTTAGTTTCTTTTTAAGTTATTTCCATTTGGGATTTAGTTTTTCCTGTAAGCTTTAATATTTTTAGACACCTTTTACTATGTATCAATTATCATTCCAATTAGTAATTTCAATTTGCGATTATAATTTTAAGTTAGTTGTAGTAATAAGGTTAGGTTAGTCAACTATTTTTAAGTTTTTATAAGTTTCTTTTATTTTTTTCCGTCACCTTTTATTTTTCAACAATTTTTTTTCGTTTTTCGACCTTTTTCGACGAACTCTTTTTCTCTCTTATTTCTCGCTATTCTAGTTTTTAGGACATAGATTTTTATTCTACTTCTTATCTAAATTTCTTAAAATTACGAAAATTTATTTTAAGTGGTTAAATTAATAGACATCAAAATTTTCTGGTTCGTAGTAATAGTTGGATTTGTACGTGGACCGGGTTATTGGAGCCAAACAGTCCTCAATTATATTGAGACCAAACGAATCCTGCCCCTCTGCTGCATCTTTTGGCTATTCGAAACGTGGGCAAAATCAGAAAAGTCTATTAATTGGATAACTTATTATAATTTTTCTTTCCTTTTTAAAACTAATAGGATATTCAGTAAATGCACCGAGCAAGACGTTCATCACCTTTTGTACGTTCACCACCTGTAACTAGATCAAGACATTTAGCAAATATAACCGCCGTTGATTTTTCTTTAGAATCGTCATCCAGTAGACCAAGTACTTCAGTTCAAATTTCCGATAATCCATTTTTTGAACCCGACCTCACAATTGAGAATCCGGAAAATATTCAGGAACGGTTCGTAGATCCTGAACCATTAAACTTTCCTCCGGAGCCACCAATCATTCAAACAGAGATTATTGAGGAACGAACCATTAAATCAGAATCATCTAGTGATACCGATTCAACAAATTCAATTATGGAGAATCTGGAACCTTTAAGTATGGAAGACCGAATGAGAGCTAAACGCACTGGCCAAGGTCACGCAATTACTCATCCAGACATTAATGCGCCAGATTATGAAATCAAAGGACAAATTCTACACATGGTGACTAATCAATGCCAATTTAGTGGTGCGCCGAAGGAAGATCCAAATGAACATCTACGTACCTTTAATAGGATCTGCACACTATTTAAAATCCGAGAAGTGGAGGATGAACAGATATATCTCATGTTATTTCCCTTGACTTTAAAGGGAGAAGCCAAAGATTGGTTGGAATCGTTACCTGAAGGGGCGATTGATACATGGGACGTTTTAGTTGACAAATTTCTTAAACAATTCTTTCCTGCATCTAAAGCCGTAAGACTTCAAGCAGAAATTGTTACGTTTACACAGAAACCAAATGAAACTCTATATGAGGCGTGGACTAGATATGGAAAGTTGTTAAGAGGATGTCCGCAACATGGTTTAGACACCTGTCAAATAGTACAAATATTCTACCAAGGATGCGACATCACTACAAGAAAAGACATAGATATAGCAGCTGGTGGTTCTATTATGAAGAAAACCGAAACTGATGCTTACAAAATTATTGATAACACTGCTTCCCACTCACATGAGTGGCACCAAGAAAAAGACATCATTAGATCATCTAAAGCAGCTAGAGCCGATTCTAGCCATGACTTAGATTCCATTTCCGCAAAGATAGATGCTGTGGAGAGACGAATGGAAAAGATGACTAAGGATATTCACTCAATACGAATTAGTTGTGAGCAGTGTGGAGGACCACATTTGACAAAAGATTGTCTCAGTATTGAATTAACAATGGAACAAAGAGAGAATATTTCATACATAAACCAAAGGCCTGGAAATAATTATCAGAATAATTATCAACCGCCAAGACCGATTTACAATCAAAACCAGAATTATAACCAAAATATTCCATACAACAACCAACAAGGTCCTAGCAATCAACAAGTATCCAATAATACTTATAATCAGCAAAGACCGAATTTTCAAAACAAACCACCACAACAAACCGATGATAAAAAGCCGAATTTAGAAGATATGATGACGAAGCTAGTTGAAACTCAAACTCAGTTTTTCACATCTCAGAAACAAACCAATGAACAAAATGCTCAAGCATTTAGAAATCAACAAGCTTCTATTCAAAATCTGGAACAAGAAGTAAGTAACTTAGCAAGATTAATAGGTGAAAGAAAACCGGGAAGTCTACCTAGTGATACAAATGCTAACCCCCGAAATGAAACAGCTAAAGCCATTACTACAAGAAGTGGTACAACACTTAAACCACCTGAAATACCTGTAACTTCTGATGAAACTATTCCTACTCCACAAGAACCACAACCTGATCAAGATAAGGAAAAAGAACCGGTAGTTGAAAAGGTTAATGAAAATAACACAGTTAAGGATAAACCTTATGTTAAACCATACCAACCACCACTTCCTTACCCGAGTAAAATGAAGAAAGAGAAACTTGAAGCCGAGCAATCCAAATTCTTGGATATGTTTAAACAGATAAATGTAAATCTTCCTTTCATTGATGTGATTTCAGGAATGCCAAGATATGCTAAATTCTTGAAAGATCTAATCTCAAATAGAAAGAAAATGGAAGAACTCTCGGCTGTTACTATAAATGCTAATTGTTCAGCAGTGCTGTTGAATAAGATACCAGAAAAACTATCTGATCCAGGAAGTTTCACAATTCCATGTTTTCTGGGTAGTCTTAGTTCAATAGAAGCATTGGCAGACTTAGGTGCTAGTATAAATCTAATGCCGTATTCACTATACACTAAACTAGACCTTGGAGAATTAAAACCAACCAGAATAAGCATACAACTAGCCGATAGATCAATAAAATATCCTAGAGGGATAATGGAGAACATGCTAGTTAAAGTTGGTACTTTAGTATTTCCAGTAGATTTTGTTGTTTTGGACATGGAAGAAGATTCTCAAGTTCCTCTCATATTAGGAAGACCATTCTTAAACACGGCTAAAGCAATGATAGACGTGTTCGGTAAGAAACTAACCCTA